>NW_019724777.1:704922-728593 GCF_002891405.2 Cryptotermes secundus | reverse complement strand
TTCCAGTACCTTACTAAACTATTCATTTCAGGGCTGCCCCATAAATCACTTTCCTTTAAATTTTAACTGTACTATCCTTCTCAGTATCCCTGTTCTATTCATTTTTTACCCAGAAAACGCATAGCAGTTTGTTATTTCCTTTTGACTGTGATAACAAATTTTAAATTTCACTTTATTTAAAAACATTATTTACAGCTACTGTTTTTCCTTAAGTACTTTTCCAAAATTCCTTATCTGTTGTCTAGCTCTGGCTTTTGTTTTAATGTAATTATTATTAAATTAATATTTATAATATTATATTATGACAAGAACAAACATTTAATATACAAATTGTAAAGTAGTTAATCTAAAACTATATGACTACAGAATCTAACATCATTTGTTTGGTCATTATAGTATTTAAAACAGAAGTATCCATTCTTTGCCCAGGATATAATTGCAATTGCAGTCAATTTCGCTGTATTTAGTAGCTAAAATGTTAATGAAGGAATAACACTCAAATTACTAAATTAAAATTTACTCATGCAATTAAAAGAAAAGATAGGGAAATGGGGATTCAAATGATATCTGAAAACTCTACTGCAATGTCACTTTTAACAGCCATGGTTACTGTACATACTGGCAAGTTTATGAAGTAAATTTCATAATGTCTTTGGGTGTTCTCTGTTAGGTTCACAGTAGGAAACAGGAGATGGACAAGAAAGTTACATTTATGTACATGTTAGACATTCAGTTCCTCCAGTCATTACACCATACCAAGCTCTGATGATGATGTAACACTGGACAACTCACTATGAACAATATTTTGGGAAACAGCTATAAGATGAAATATTTGTGGCTTATGTTAATTTGTTGGGACCTTCTTTTAGTGATATATTTCCTGATCTTTGAATAATATTTGAAGGGCCACGAGAGTAAAACCATGTGGAAAAGTTCAAGACATATTAGTGGGGTAGCTCTTTGCCCTTTCACTGTACCCATTATTGAAGCTCATTATTAAACACTGGGTTAGTGAAGTGTCTTAATGTTAACAAGGAGGCACAGAAAAGAATAACAAAATACCACAGGCCACTCAATAGACAGGCAGAATTTTAACCAGTCAGCTTCATAAAGCAAATCACATTGTGCAAAATTTGAGGTTATCGGAGCAGTGAAGATTCACAGTGTGGTCTTTTAGGTTATGATACCATGGAGTTTTGTGGATGGATAACAATTTTTCAAAGGTGCTGTCTCTGTCTTGAGTAACATGGAGTCAGCAAATTCCTCTGAAATGTTGGTGTCCACCTACAAGACCACAACAGGCCAGGCCTAGGAAGTGATGTGGGAAAAATGTCATGTTTACCCCTACAAATATTACTGTGAAGTGTGCCATTAGTCATTTGGGGTTTAAGGTTAGTCTGGTGAATAGCAGGTATCACTAGATGAATCCAGCTATGATTGCGAAGATGACGCCTATGGACAGCATGTAGTGGAAGTGGGCTACCAAATATAGTATATATTGTGTAGGATGATGTTGATGTTTGCTAGAAGCACCCCTGTCAGCACCCCTGTTGTGAATATGAACATAAATCCTAGTGGGCATAAGCATATTGTGACCCATATACTGTTGCTAATGACCTGAGAATTTTGATCCCTAGCAGAGATGCAATGACTATTGTTGGTGATGTAAAGTATGCCATCCACACTGTAAATGTGTGGAGGGACGACACTACAAATCCCGATTGCTAGTATGGCAAAGATTATTCCTATGTGATGGAATGTTTCCCTCTTACATGTTTCATGGAAGATGATGTGTGAGATTATCCTGAATCCAGGTAGGATTGAAATATATACTTCTGGGTGTGCAAAGAATCAGAACAGGGGATGATATAGGTTTGGGTCACCCTCTTTGGAAGGGTTGAAGAAAGATGTGTTTAGGTTTCGGTCTGTTAGCAATGTGGTTGCTCCTGCTAGTACCAGTTGTGACAATATGAGAAGTAGTGTTGAAAATTGTTACTGCTCATACAAACAGGGGAATCCACTCTAGGTTCATGTTAATTGTTGCTGTTACTATCACATTGTAAAGTTGGTTGTCTCCAGTTGGTGGTCCGGGTTGACTGAGTTCGGGCTGAATCAACATTCTTAGTGATGTATCAGCTATCCGTAATCAGTGCCAAAGACAATGTATATAGGGTTCCAATGTCCTTGTGCTTGGCTGAGAATAAAAATTGCTTTATGATAAGTAGAGTGGCAGAGGTATATAAAATAGTAGATTGTAAATCTCTAAAGGGGATATGTTGCCCCTCTACTACTGTGGCCTTACATTCATGTTTGTGATAGTGGAATGCAGTCCTAGAGGGGTGGTTATAAAGTTTCCACTAAGGCTTAAAGATACGTTCTTAATTATAGTTTTGAGGGTAATTAGTAATAAGTAATTAGTGGGGTCACACAGTAATGTAGCTGGTTGCGGCACTATGCTACAAGCTGGAAGGTTGCAGGTTCAAGTCCCGATGAGGTCATTGAATTTTTTCAATTGACCTAATCCTTCCAGCCGCACTATGGCCCTGGGGTCGACTCAGCCTCTAACAGAAAGGAGTACCAGGAATTATTTAAATAATTTTCCTGGGGAGTAAAGTGTGTCCACATGTACTGTTTTCGCTCGCTTGGAAACAGGGATCGTGGGTTCGAATCCTACTCAGGCCATGGATGTTTAGTTTGTATCTGTGCATTTTTGTGTGTTTGTGTACAGGTAGAGGCCTTGCGACGAGCTGATCACCCGCCCAAGGAGTCCTACCGAATGTGTAAGATCTAGAAAAACCGAAGTGAACGGAGAAGTTCATGGAGGTAATCCTAGGCCCACTGGGGCTGTAGTGCCGGGGGGGGGGGAAGCGCGGCCAGCGCGTAAGGCTGACAAAGTTACCGCCATCTTTGAGCCGATTGTCTAGATAACGTGGGACCCTCAACGTCTCAGAACCCCATGGGCCTTCACGGCCTGTTACAGGGATAGCTTTACTTTTTTTTGGTAAGTAATTAGTGATTCTCTTAGTTCATGGTAATTATGGTTCATGCAATCAGCCCCAGTATTGATACTGAGGGTAGTATGACTCCATTTACAGTGATCTTGTTTTCTATGTGTGTTCACACGATTCACTTTGTCTCTGCATGTAGGATAATGAATACTGAATAGCACACTCGTAAGTAGTAGCATAGGGTGGCTAGTGTTATCACCACTATTGTTGTTGTAACAGATCTTAGGTTGTTCACAATTAGTTTCTGGACTACAACTCACTTTGGTAAGAACCCAATGAATGGTAGAAGCTCCCTACTGACAACAAGGTCGCAAACAGTATGTAATAGCGATTGCCTTTTCATAGACTGTCACTGCCTGGCTGAGGAATGAGATGTTGTATGACTTGGTAATGGTGGTTATGACTGCTGTAAGCAGGAACAATACTGCAAAGCACATGACCCATAGGTTGTCTCCTTCCAACATAGCTGCTAATATTCATCCTGTGTGGTTGATTGATAAATTAGGAACTTTTGTATTGAAGTTGGGTTTATCCCTCCTGTTGCTCCTAGGATCACTGACATCAGGAATACTGTTAGGGCTAGGGGTATTGTTCTTCTTAAGTACAGGATTAGCATTATGAGTGCATTTTTCTGTACTGTTATTATCAACATGCAGTCTGTTCATCTGACTCCATCTGTCACTCTTTGGAACCATCAGTGTAGTGGGGAAGGCCCTGTTTTCAGAAGTGTGGAGGTTATGATTGCATAAGCATATATTCTGTTGCAGTGCCTGGATGATGAAGTATTTTAGCGAGGCCTCTCGTGAGGACATGAGTGGAATGAATGACATTAGTTTAATCTCCAACAGTATCCAGACACCAGCTATAAGTTGGTTGAGATAAAAATTAAAAATACACCCCATTCATCACGGTTGATAGGAGGATTTTTGTTGGGTTGTTGGGCACTAGATTAGAGAGTTGTTACTGTGTGTATGGCGTATCAACCCATTACCTTAAACTCAGCTTACTTTTCGGCTGTATTATATCTTGGTGTATGATGCATGTGAATTTTTTCTGTTTTTGGTGTCAGTTTAAATCTGTCAGATGTAGGTGGTCCAGTGTTGTTTGCTTGTTTTGTAGGCAATTTTGTTTACATGCTTTATCCTATCACCCATACAGATCAGTTGGTTCCAAGTTAAGTGGAGCATGCTATGCAGTTAGATTTATGCTGCACATCAGCAACACTGACACTCTCAAATCAATTTACTTTGCTTACTTTCACTCCCTAATGAAGTATGGAATAAATTTGGTGGTAATTATCTGACTTCATCAGACTAGTCTGACATCATTCAGCTTAGTATCTTGAAATTTCCTTGTATTATCTTGTTAAATTATGTTGAGTCCTTAATCATGTCCCTCCACGATCTGATTATAACTGAGTTGATGGATTTGTAGTCTATACCCAAGCTTACGCTAACATGTTTGCTTTTGTCGCCCGTTGGTTTTCAACAACCAACAGAGGAAATCTCTATGCTATAATGTTAATTTTAATTTAATTTTATTCCAGCCCGTTGGATATTACCAGTTTTAAATATCTGTTTAATATACTTTTAAAGTGGTATAAAAACACAACTACTTAAGCTGCATATATAAGGGTGATTAACAAAAGGGAAAGAAGCACACCATATTTTTCAGTTTATTGTAACACACAATGATAAGTACATGTATGGATCCATATAAGGTAAGGTTGTCCCTGTGCTCAACAAATTAAGCACTACACTGTAAGGGAGTATGGGGGAGTGGATGTATTGAGCCACATTTTCTTGACCTTGGCACTAGATGGAGGTCAGTGGTCAGCTTCGCGCTCCAGCCACTTTACCCCGAGGGGAAAGAGCCCCTGGTCCCCATTGGATAGCAGGTTGGGTGGACCCCGGAGCCGGTCTGGGCGATTTGGAGAAGAGAAAATTCTTGACCCTACCGGGACCAAAATCCGACCCCTCAGTTTTCGAGTCCATAGCCAGTCGCTATACATAAGAGTTCAGAACAGTTCAGTCAAATGAGCTAGTCCCATAAATATCATTCACAAAATATTTATTCACCATTTCTAAGAGGAGATTAAACCCCAGTCACCCTGGAATAGGCCACATATATGTGGGTCATTTCATAAATAATGCACAGGTTGGCAACACTGCGGATTAGATGATGCAACAACAATGAGCCTCATGTCAGTTACAGTTCAGGGTTTGAGAAGGAAGTGCGTTATTTTGTTTCATTTATAATGTACTCTGTTCTTAAATAACGTGAGTTATAGAGTTATGGAGCCTGCACAGTTCTCTGGTATTGTGACTGTTGAAGATCAAAGGTCGTACATTAAGATCGAAACTTTACATGGAAAAAACCGGACAGAACTCCACAGTGCTTTAAGTGAAGTTTGTGGCGGAGCTGAAATCACAGTCCAACGAGTGGAGAGGTCCATCTTCGCCATGACCAAAAAAATTTTGACGATCTCAATCAAAGGTCAAACAAATGATGATCTTTGCTTATGATCACCAAGGAATCATCATGACAGACAGAGTTCCGTGTGGGAAAAGTGTGACAGCAGTTTATTATCGTGACTTTATGCAAAATCCGCACAGAAAAATGCACAAAAATCGACCTCAGATGCTCGAGGCTGGGCCGATCATTCTCCATGACAACGCTCATCCGCACATCGGGAATGTCCTAACAGAAAAGCTGCACCAATACGGTTGGGAGGTGTTGCCTCATGCTCCCCACAGCCCGGACATGAGTCCACCAGACTTCGACTTATTCTCAAAGTTGAAACAACCTATGTGAGGTCGTCGTTTTCCCTCTCTGGAAGAGCTTTCTGCTGCAGTACCTGAGCCATTCAACAGATAAACAAAGATGGTGTCCTGGATGGAAGAGTAAAGCTTCCCACACATTGAGAAGCAGGGGGACTATATTGAAGGAATGTAAAGAGATATAAAAAAATAAACATGGACGTAAACAAAAAATTATGTGAATTATTTCTGAAATGACCTATGTATGAGGGTAAGTCAATAAGTAAGTTACAAATGGATATAGAACTTAAACAAATAAAAGTACTGATTTGAAAAATGCTTTTATTTCTCAACATAAACTCCCTGTACATTGAGGCACTTGTCCCATCATTTAAAGAAATGGGTCAAATATGATGTGAAAGCTTATCACTATACAAAAACTAACCAATAATACCAAGAAAAAATATTTACCAACACAAAGATAGGTTAGATCAAATGTAGCAGCGGATATCACTGAACAATTATCAGAGCACAAGAAAACCATTAGCAAATCATTTACTTTTAGAAATGAGGATTATCTCATAGGACTAAATGGGGTGGACATATCATCCCACATGTTGAAGAAATCAGTACATACACAATTAACAAAGATTGTACTGCTCAGTCAGGTCCTACTCAGAATTACTGAGTTTTTGGACTCTTTCCATCATTCAGTATTCTAGAAAATAGAAAACGTGATTTTTCAGAAACTGGATCTGTTTCAGTCCTCAGGTGAGGGGGGTGAAGACATCTACTCAGTTGAGTCCCTTAGAAAAGGATAACCTCAATCACTGGACAACTAATCTTGATTCATTGTGACTAAAGGTCAGCGCTTTCTAAGGGACCCAACTGAGTAGGTGTCTTCATACCCCTCACCTAAGGACAGAAACAGATCCAGTTTGTGAAATGTCGTGTTTTCTAGTTTCTAGAATAATGGACAGTGAAAAACACTATCAGAACCCTTTAGAACCAAGCCCTACTGCATGTACAGATCTTAAACTACAAAACATAATGTAGGAACCTGAGATTCCGAAATGCTGCAGACATATGATTATGCACAAGATAAGTTTCCTAATACTGTTATACTGGCTGGGGACAGCATTACTGAACCCAATAGATCGAACCCATCTCCATGTACCATTGTACACACCTTATGAAGGTAAAACTATCCCTGTAAGAGCTTGCACAGGCCCAAACGGTTGTGAGACGTTTAAGCTCCCATACTTTCTAGACAATTAACTCACAGATGGCGGTAAGGCTGCCCTTTACCCCACGGAAGATTCCTGGTATATGCATTTCTGATAGAGGCTGAGTTAAGGTAAGGGCCACTGTGCACCTGGAAGGATCAGGTCAATTGAAAAATTCAATGGCCTCATTGAGAATCAAACTTGTGACTTTCCGGCTTGTATCACAGTACCTCAACCAACTACACTACTGTGTGGCCCTCATGCACCCCCCCTCCACCCCCAAAAAGAAAGAAAAATGAAGAAAAGAAAAGAAATAATGCAAGAGGGCTCCAAACTTGTATTAACCTGCCAGAAATAGTTGCTGGAAGATATGCTGTCACACTGCAAGTGTACTGTTAGTTCCATCTCTTGCGGAGCTGGGGGGGGGGCAGTATTATCAGTTTATGTCAGCGTGGGTACTACCACTTTGGAATGTAGTGTCTTGGAGTGTGTCCAGGCGTATGGTACGTTGTGTTGCTTGTTAGTTGGTCTCCGTAGGCAATGTTTTCCACTCGGGGAGTAGCTCTGAACGTCACCACAGCAAGCGTACAGCTTTGGGTGCTCCACAACAGCGTTTAACTTTCCGCGCGGCTAAAGTTACGAGGCACAAACTATATACTTCATATAAACTTCATGTTTCAGGTTCATTTTGACAGTATGGAACAAATCTAACACTCTAGTGAGCATTTCAGAACACAGAGAGCACACATTGCATGGTGTTGACTAATTTTATTCCATGTTAGGTGTGGTCTTTGGTGCCTCTTCAGTCTGTGGACAGAGGTGATGGCCCCCAGACATGGAGGATAACTGAGAACATATTGAATAAGCAGTTTAAGGAGCTTCCTGGTATGTACTATTTCACAGATGTTATTGTAATAATCAAATTAAGGGTGACATAACACATATGGGAAAGAGAGAAATGTGTACAAGTTTCAGCATGAAAACCTGAAGGAAACCACCTGGAAGAAACAGGCACAGAATCTCAAGGACTTTTATTCTGCCAGTTTGCTTCTTGTTTGTTACACACAGCTGACAAGTGGAGTTGCAGCCTAGGGGCACACTAGGATGCTAACAATTCCTTACCATAAAAACCGCCATGTTATGAAATGGGAACTGAATCTGGATTGCTCTTTTCAAATAAATTTAACAATAGAAATTGGACATGAGATCTGAATGTCAGAAACCATTATACGTCAGGTTTACTGAAAATGGAAGCAAGGGCATTATAGCAGAGTACGTTTTGGATTCAGTGGGAGCACAGAGAGTCAGATGGGGAAAGGGTGGCACTGAGCCATCAGGCAATTCTACTCTTTTCTATGGAAATGGGAATGAGAATCATCACTTAGGGGCAGGCTTTCTCTTTCTTGTACATAAGGGTATCATATTAGTAGTTAAGATAGTAAAGTTTATTTATTATACAGAGGATTTCATTCACTCAAGTGTGTGCCTGTCATTTGTGCGTGTGCATGTGTACATAAATGCTCAAAATGATTTGATCAATGATGGAAAGTTAAATTGCACTGGTCACTGAAACCAAGCCAAATGAATTAAGTAGTCTCAACAATGTAAAGCATGAAAGTAGCATTGAGGAGGGGGAAGGATATCTGAAAGACAAAATTAATGAGCTTGAACTGAGTTGTAAGAAAGAACAAGAGTATTAGTGACTTGTACAAAGGAATAAATGAATGAATTTAAGAAGGGTTACCAACTTTTACAATAACTAACTCAGAATACGATGAGGATGGTGACTTGCTTGCAGATTCCCCTCTATATTTCAAATTTTATGTGCAAGAATTTAACTATGGTTTAACAGTAGCAGTGGTTGTTTAATGTAAAATGAACATGAAAAGATCTGGTGACTAATTCTGTTCCACCACTTGCAACTTGTGAAAATTTGCTGTACTTGTAAATCTTCATTACAACAACAAAAACAACCTGAACTTCATTTCCAACCATAAAACTGATTCACTCACATCCCTTCTCCGATGCACAATGGGCATGGCACTATTGCAGTCAATCTTTCTACCTGTTGGGCTTTACACCCATTTCACATAAGACATGGGGCAGCAGCTGCAGCAGATCTTCAGAACTCATGTTGAAGTCACTCTCCACCCAGTGTTTCTTCAGGATATCTACCACCTGGCCCAAGCCCTTCCCCCCTGCAAGCATACATATCAAAGTTGCCTGTCAGCCATCTGCATGAACACAGAAATATTATCTGGCAACATATGTTCAGCACTGGCAAGTTCCTGCATGATAATGGGGGGCACCATGCTCTTGTTCCCTCAGTACTCAGCACAGAAGACATCATTTAGCTACAAGAGCTTGTGTACATAGTATTCTTAATACACTGTGTGCTTTAGTCCAAAAGCAAAACATGCTCAAAATGGGTCCACACCATTACAAAGAATAATGCTGAAATTCTGCTCTAGATAAAATGTTCCCAATGCTTTCTTTGTAACTTCATGATACAAGGCCTTGAAATGTCCTAATTCTACAGACAGCTTGTCATAGCTCACCACTCAATTCACTTCTATCAAGCACCAATTCACTGTTATCCCAGTTGTAAATATAATCATTTGAAAATTAAAGAATGATGCTTGTGATCTAGCAATCTTTTCCATTCCACAGACCCAATTGCTTCATTTCTCAATCTGTGTTTGCCCCTCAGAAAAAGAGACCACACATATGGAACAACAGGTAAAACTGGAGTAACATCTATGTACCCAAATGTGAGACAAGATATTTTTATGCTTGGACATTGTAATGAGGCCATATAACACTGTTCTCTCCCCTTCAAGTCAAGGTTAAGAAATCATGCATAATTTAACTCTATGAAACCAACACTCAAACAACATACATATACAATGCTTACAGCACGGCAGTGTCTGAGGGCTGAAGCTGTAAGATGTGTACACACTGTGTCCATATTCATTTGTGTGGGAGAACAGCCACACTACTACTGTGCTGCCTGTCATGCCTCAGAGGTTACAGCAATGAACGGAGTGGACTGAGTGATGAATACAGTAAACCTCAACTAATCTGGTTACAGTTAATCCGGATGTCAGTTTCTTCAAATCTGCATTATTATGTTCAAAAACAAGCACAACTTTGAAGTTTTCTATTGATGAATAAATGTATTGTCTTTTTATAGTTTTTAAATAAAAGACTCTACACTGATCATTTTTTATTTATTTTCATCAGCACTATTTAGATCATTAAATTTTCCGTTTATCTGGGTTCTCAGATTTTAGGGCTTTTAGGGCTATCTTTTGCTTCACTAATCCACTTTATTGCATAATCTAGATGACCTTCCCCCCCATTAATCTGCATTAATGAGGGCTTATTGTAATGACTTGAAAATGACTGGAAGGGTGCAGTCATGTACATCATGAATTTATTATCCCACCACTCACTTGTAGGGGGCTGTGAAAAACCATGAAATACCTAAGTCTGGGCAGCTGGTATCCCAGCCGAAGTTTGAACCAAACACTTACTTCTAGAATACAAACTGGAAGAGCTATCAGTACACCAACTAACTCAGCTGAATACTGTGGTATACTGAATAGGTGACCATGTTTAAAAGAGAGGCTCTGTAGTGCCACAGATATTGGATGGTGTGTGCTGAAGCCACAACAAGACCTTTCACATTAGAAGTCATGCAGCACAACAATTAATCATCATCACACTAAATGTCTAACAGAAGAACCTGAAAGAACAACTAAAGATTGTAATTCCATGTGAAAAGCATTTCAAAGTTCCAAGCAAGGATGATACAAGTGCTTTAGATTGTGTTTCAGAAAAGTAAAGATGAGCTGCCTGCTTCATGGGACACAATATGTATGAAAGCAAAATACTACAATAGGTATTTGAGGGCAAGTGTTGAATTTGAGCATCAGGTTCATGTGGTAAAATGGCCTGCCTACAGGAGAAAAATATTAGCTCAGAAGTTTGTTTCTCATGGACTATGTATGACGAGAAGTTAGTTTGTGCCAGAAACATGACTATGTAGTATCCCAAAAATTAAACAGGCTATGCAGGTGTAACTCCTGTGTATTGTTTTATATGCCTACCAGCTCCACACAACTGTTCCTTGTGGCAGTGTTACTATTGGTTGTCAGAAAGTTACAACAGTGATGATCTTCCACACTAGTTGAGGTGACTATTGATGGAATTATACTTAATCCAACAAGAAAGGATAGGCAACCAAAGAAATAATGATTCAGTAGCCTGGCACCCCCTCCAAGCAAGAGGGGAATGCCTGTTCTATGTGCTTTTCTGAGACATGTAAGAGACAAGGTGAAATCCTGAACTTTCCATGATCATGCTTGGATACATGATACAGTATCTGTACTCCAAGTTCTTTATGTGACAGCTAACAAAGCATTCAAAGCTTGTCTGTGTCACCTGTATGGGGAATGGTTGCTGTCCAGAACCTACCCACCAATTCCACTGAAGCAATGCTTGGGGACTGAATAAAGACTGAACAGGAAGGCATCTCATTTGAGTCAAATGTCCACAGACTGCAGAAGTGCTGAAAGCACAAGCAAACATGGATGGAACAGAAAGACACATCAGGTGGACAGGAAGTAATTCAGGCAGATCATTGAATGAAGAAGAAAAAGCTTCAATATGACATTTTTATTTGTGACGTTAATTGATGCAGTTTGTTAAACATTACTTAATCTCTCCTTGTGCTAATCAAATATATACTGGAACACTGCTAGATGTATTTAACTCCAGAATGCATACCCTCACAGACATGGAAACCTGGCCAGTTCTAATAGTGATATAAAGAATGTAGAACTTTAAAAGGGGGTCATCATATATACAGGTATATATGGTAGTTTAACGAGACTGAATAATCAACAAACCGAGAGCTAGGGGCACCACTCATCAGCCACCTTCTCCTCCTGTCCTCAGTAAGTAACCACCACAGCTTCAGTGTGTGTTCTTAGACAGTGACCTCATTTTTAAAGTTTCAAAAGCATGAATTAACTTGGGACTGGCAGCCCAAGCCACCCATGACTGTCAGTTATCTCACCTGGTGCACCTTTCTCCTTCAACATGTAACCATTCAGGGGGAATCTGGGCACACTCCACTGTTCGAACTCTTTCAGCAGGGTTTGATCACCCCTGTATTTGAGCACCTCACACACCCACTCCTTTGTGTCATGGGTTTTCCCTTTGCTGTTGACAACCAGCAGCTGGTAAGGCCTAATGACACGCAAACAAGCATTAGATTCTTCCAGAGAACAGATCTCATTTAAACAAAGATCATCCATTATTGTTGTTTAGGGAAACAACCCCCTGGGAACCTTTGAATATGAATACCATTCCATTACAGAGGCAATCCTGTCCCTTCATTATTTCATTACTTCATTACTTACACATACTTCCCTTCAACAATTAACCTGAGTTCTCATGAAAATTGATATGAATATCATGCAATATGGTCAATAGGCTCAACAAGAAGTTTTGAAGGAAAATATTAAAATGGATCTGGTCTTCCCACTAACCTCAGAGGTTTCACAGAAGGTTTATCTCCACGGTGCTCAACCACAAACAGACCAAGGTCCCTCTCATACGATGACAACTTGACACGAGAATGGAACTTCATTACCTGTAAGGAAAGCGAGAGACTCAAAACTGATAACCAGTTCCTGGAACTTCTGACATGTTAAAAGGAATGCTACTGTTAAGAATACCCAGAGAATTAAAGATGTTTCTATTATAATATCTGTAACAATTTAATTCCAAATGCAAACACAACAAACACACACACACACATAGAATTCACATTCTAGTGCTCTCTTATACTTGGCTGTGGAGACATTTGCACGCATGACATGTTGGTATAAGTATATATTGTATCTACATTTTAACTCTTGTTTTAGACTTGTTACATGAAGAAACGATGCACAGAATCACTTGTAAACCCTGCTTCTGAAATAATGCAGAGAAGACAGAATTGAGAGGAAGGATACAATGTGATTACCTTTGCTGTGAATGTGTGGTATATACTGTGCCAAAGTATATCAAATATGCCTGAAGGGTAGACTTGAAGTAAGTTTAAAACAAACCACTAACAAAACAGTTAGATATTCAGGAAACAGTGATGCATCTGTGGATTGACACAGCCTCCTCAAAACACACAATGAAGAAAAGTCTGCATATGCTTTTCACAAAGGAAAGAAACTAACTTACCTGGATTCTGGTAATACTGTTTGATAGTGTTAAAATGTGTACAAGAATCAGGCAATATAATTGTAGACCTAGGAATTCCATCCAAGTAGAAGACATGTACAGTCATCCTCACAAGTCCTGACCAGCCACAACAGACAAGGTACTGCTGAGAACAGCACTGCCTAGTTGGTCAATAAAAAGCATGACAGATGAGTCACAGTTGGAGTCTACCCCTATTCAGTCTGTGATGACTGAGGACTGAATAACAAGAATCTGGCAGCTAATTATAAATGACTGTAAACAGTTATAAACAAGATGACGTAAAGCTAAATAAAGAACCACTTACAGCCAGAACCCAATTCCAAGTGACGCTAGTGTCAGAAAAGGGACAGCACACTAACTGGAAGTCGACCTGAAGATACAATGACTGATGGCCATTATTAAAGGCCAGTCAAGAAGAGGTACGAGACACATACACAGCAAGAGTTCAGGGCGCAACTGGTGACAGCTGAACTACCAGTTAAGCTGTTTGTGAGTGGTAGGACCACCCCATGGGAACACAGTGCTGCAGGACCGAGAGACCTGCATGCTGGAGTGTGGGAACAACACCTCAGGAAGGCCTGCTGACAGGAATGCCCCCAAAAAGGACCTGACAAATGGGCAGGGGATTGATGTGAAAGAGGAGAAGCTGACCCTGAGGTGGCATCATTTGAAAATATGAGCGCTTTTCATCACTGAGTTTGCTAATGACATGGGGCTGGATGTCTTGCATGCCTGTTACACCTCCACAGGTTTGAAGTACTGAGCGCTACAGCCTGGAAAAGGAAAAGCCTGTTATGGTTACCTTGGAAGCAATCTCCCCCCACCATAAAAAGGTGAAGCAGTGAGGTGGGACAACACCCTGGGAATGTTGCGGTAGCCTAATGGGGCCAGGTTCAAAGCCTGTGCACCAAGGAGTGTATAGGGTGAGGATGGATGCCAATTCAACGATGGCAAGATGGCTAAAGACAGCCACAGATAATAGAGGTAGGCCCTACAGAGGGCCATGTTGGGTGGAATGCACTCAATGTAAGTGGGACCAGCTGGATGACAGCAATGTGGAACTAGTTCTTTCTACATGAGGTCAAAAAGCTGGTTAACATTTGAAATGAGGGGATATTGCTGGACACAGCCCCAACCACAAGAGTTCAGGTTTCATGCATCAGTATGGCATCGCACCACCTTATGCAAGGTTAATCCTACCAGGAAGGACCCCTTTCAGAAGAGATGTAAGGGTAATATATCAAGGCAGAAATGTGACATGACATAAGAAATACAGAAGCCTTCAGAATGCTGGAACCATGTCACTGCTGGAGCCCACTCCTGTTCAGTTAGTGACAACAGAGCACTAAGAAACAAAGCTAGTAGAGTCTAGCAGCTAACTGCAAATGACTGTAAACAGTTAGAGGAAACCATCTGTGGTGCCAAATAGATCCATTTCTGACCAGAACCCACAGTGTAGTATTTTTCACATGACAATAATCTGGTCCTTTGGATTATATGATACTATACTGTATGATGGTATGTGGGTACCAATGTTCCAGGGAACATACTGCCTCCATCTTCAAGATAGGACCTTCACTGATAGCACCAGTCAGTCATCTGTCAACTTTTGATACAAGACATTTCAGCATCATCTTCATGTATAATGTGATGCTGCAAATAACGGGACAGGAGACGAAGTGGAAAAAGTGTTACCACTGATAAAAGACCTGCTGATCATAACCAGGAAAATGTGACCTAAAACACCTGCTGCTGGTGATTAGAATGTGGTGAAGGGAGAAACTTAACTATATAAAGCCTCTTTACAGCTACAGTAAGCTATATAAAAATGTCACAGTACAGTCACAAAATAAGCTGTGAAAAGCTTCCCAACTGCAACCACATTTTGTGAAACATCTATTATAATAAAACTGACTTTCTAACTTTCCAAACCTGTGCATAGATTTCACTACATTTAAAATAATTCTTGAAAGCTCAGCAAGTAGGCCATGACCCCCTGGAAGGTTGCGATCCACAGCTGGAGGAAATCTGCTTTAATCCCTCAAATCACAGTGGCTACTGATATACCACCTGCTTTAACATTAAAAATCTCTGCAATTTGTCCGAACAGTGCACTGTGTAAGTCTCAGAATGAAACATCGATAATTTCTCTAAGCAGCATTAACCAACCAATCAGTCCTTACAATAGATATGCAGTGTGCTTCCTGTGAAGCAGAAACTGAACTTACAACGTTATTTGGTTGAGGGCACACCAAGGAAACTGGAAACTGCAGCACAACTGCAATTTCTGAGAACTGTTATCAGCCTCAACAGCTTGTGAAGAGACTGAGAAACTCAACTTCCAGGCAACAGAGCATGCCAGTCTTCTCACAATTGCATTTCCATGTGGTCAGCTGGTGTCAGCTGTTCCATAACGCACTTCAGCGATTCATTTGTTTCTTAAGATGGCATGAAAAGTTGAAGCTGCTAATTTTGTTTTTGTGCCATCAACTGAGCAAGAGCCTGGTGTATATGACAAACGCCACCCAGACTATGCTACGCAGGACCAAATAGATTTAGCTTGGGAAAGAATTTCTCATGAGATGAAGGAATTTGGATCCAGGTTAAGTTCTTTTGAAACAATATAAGCAACTCAGTTTAAACTGTCACAGAAGAATGGATGCACCCATGCATCTTGTTGCATTAATATCTCATTTATTTCACATATATTTCTGTTTTAAAGACAACTTCTTATACAGTCACCCTTCCACATTACATGATTAGGCTGTATATGTCATTATCAGGTGCCTTCTAGCTTGCACAGCATGTCAAAATTTCATATCGCGTGAATGTGATATTTCCTGATTTCACGCATTATGTCAGAAGAACATACCCACTTAAGATGATGTGAGCAATTAATCAAACATACATTTCCTCAGTGTGTGCCTGCTAATTTGGAAACCAGTTGCCTGCTTGGAATCGCCAACATTTCTCGGAAATTGTGGTTGCCAGTTTTCTCGGTGTGCCCTCACCCTTTATTTCATGCTTGACAGGATTAACAGTTTCAGCTAACACACATCCTGTGACTATGTGCTGTCTATTTCATCCAAGGTACAAAGCATGAATCTGACAGGACAAAACACAGCAAACACAAAAGCTGCAACTTTTACACACACATCAGATATGTGGCAACTGTAACAAACTCCCAGACCATGAAAAGAACTTGTGACTCATGTGAAGTGAATGTTGTATTATGGTACTTCAGATACAGTATGCAGCAAATGCAATAACGAAGAAAAGCTGTGTGAATTAATGGGCCACCCAGAAAATGAATAAACAGCAATCTGTTCAAGGCAGCTGAGGTTTCAATAACAGAACCAACAGGAAACAGTTTCTGCAAATAAACATTAAAGGAACATGGCAGAGAAGCATGGATAAAATTGCCTCAATATTGTGGCAGATGCCTTTAGAGTAAAGTTTTAACTGCTAAAATTCCTGGCAAATATGTTCACAATACAATTGTTCTGAGAATTAGCTGTTGTTGTAACTGAACATCAGACTCACCATTCAATGTGACCTCATGATACACACCTCATCCTGGTTCCTCAATAAGGCAGCAAGCAGGGCAACAGGATGCAGACATCTGGCACACTGCCGACACCATACCCTGTCAAATTCAGCCACATCTGGATCAACTGGCAACCCTTTGAGCAAAAAGAGCAGCCACATCACTGGTATGTCTGAAAAGGTTCTGCTAAAACAGTTTACATGTAGTGCATGATGTCAGGTAAGTGTTTCGCAGACTCTGCATTAATTTTTTGAAGAGAAACTGCATTAATCTTCCTCTCAACACATTTTTCTTTAGCTGTTAATAGTTACATGGGACATACCAGTGCCCAGTCTATGCTGATGTTAATAATGCCACACAGGGAAAAAGTGACGCTCTCTATCAGACACTAAAACAGTAAGGAGTTTGATATAAAAGTATACACAGAGAAAACCAAGTAT
The DNA here is from genome assembly GCF_002891405.2 of Cryptotermes secundus. Classification (NCBI taxonomy): domain Eukaryota; kingdom Metazoa; phylum Arthropoda; class Insecta; order Blattodea; family Kalotermitidae; genus Cryptotermes; species Cryptotermes secundus. The sequence goes on along the minus strand of NW_019724777.1, from coordinate 711,346 downwards.
ATGTTGTCGTCTTGTCAGCAGAATGCACGCCATATTGACAGCATAAAGAATGCAGACGGATCCTCTGAAAATGTGGCAGAGTTCTAATAACTGGGAATGGCAATATCACATTGAAATCTGATTGATTCATGAAGAAATCAAGAGCAGATTAAATATGGGGAATGCTCGCTAGCGCTCTGTTCAGAAACTTCTGTGTTCTAACCAGCTGGCTAGAAACATCAAAATTAATATACAAAATTATAATTTTGACTGTAGTTTTTAAGGGTGAAAAACTCTGTCTCTTAAATTTACAGAACAGTATATACTGATGATGTCTGAGAAAAGGATTCTGGACCTAGGAGGCATGGAGTACTAGGAAGTTGAAGAAAACTGCATAATAAGAACCTTCATAATGTGTATGCCTCACCAATTATTATTACAATGATCAAGTCAAGGACGTTGGGCAGGGCATATAGAACACATGGGAAAGGTGTGCATACATGGTTTTTTGGTAAACAAAATTGAAGGAAAGAGAACACTTAGACATAGATGGGGGATAATATTCATACAGACTTTAGAGGAAGGGGTGTGTGGACTGCAATCATCTGGCTCAGGACGGGGATGAATCTTCAGACTCCATAAATATGGAATTCCTTGAATAGGTGAACAGCTGTTGCCTTCTCATGGACTCAGCTCTATGGAGTTAGTTAACGAAGCTTCATTGTATGTGTGATGCCCACAATAAAGAAAATTGTATTGCCAATAGAACACAAATCAATGGAACATACATCAAATGCTGTGATAAATAATTAAGGGCAGATCCAACTTACCAATGTGGGGGCCTATTCCTAGAGACAGCATAGATTTCATCAGGTCTCCTGCAAATTTCCCTTCCAGAATTTTTCGCAGTTCAGACCAGATGCGTTCTCCAGATACCCTGAGAAGGCCACCTGCATTGCGCTCAATGGCCTCGAATATCCCTTCCTCATGACGGTCTGCTTGTTCTGCAATGCGACCATAGAACCTGTTGCACACAATTGATTGAGTAGTGTCCCTCCTCTCTCACAGAGTTAGTGCACATATCTGCAGCTTTCTGCATGCCAATCCCATGATGTCAGTGCACAAGGCACTATATAAATTATATTGAACCATATCAGAAATTTCTTCAAACCTCAGAGGAACAGTGTGACAATATACATAAACAAAAGTTGGGAAATATGGGTTTGAAATTGTAATGCATTTCAACCATTTTCAGGTATTGCAAGTATCCATCAGAATGGGGCATTCTTTAGCATTTCTAACAGTGTCCCACACTGAGGATGCCACTTTTCACAGTCCGTTTTCCATAGCAGCCACACACTGGATGGCCACTTTTAACAGTCCTTCTATTCTCACCCTTGATGACACAGTCTCTGCTGTGATTACTGAATGGCACGTGGTCTTAGAATCATGCTGAGGTACTGAGATTGGCTTGAGGTCAGTAAAATGGAACCATGTTCAGGATTTGAGTATAAGATTCTCTTCAGAGATTAACGGGCCTAGTTCCTATGAGAGAGGGTATATTGAAGAAGTCCCTGGATCACACTTTAACGATGAAACTGTTGAACTTGATTTATTGTTCACTACACTACACGATCTTACAAATTAGACACTTTAGGTCGCAGGTACAACTGTATACAACACCCAATGGTTGCAATGAATACACTCGATACTTTACGCTGAATGTTACATCTACACACAAATTTGAATATTACTATACTATGTGGTGCGTTCAAGTTCTAAGGTCTCCGATTTTCTCTCTCACACAATAATCGTACAAAAAATTTGAAACTTCTGTCACTTTTCAACATAATCTCCCTGCAGCCGTACACATTTTTCACAACGTTGACACCATGATTCCATGGCCGCTGCGAATGCTTCTATAGGAGTCTGTTTTGACCACTGGAAAATCACTGATGCAATAGCGGCATGACTGGTGAATGTGTGGCCATGGAGAGTGTCTTTCATCATTGGGAAAAGCCCAACATCGCTAGGAGCCAGGTCAGGTGAGTAGGGAGCATGAGACACCACTTCAAGGTTGTTTTCATGAAGAAACTGCTGCGTCACGTATGCCCGATGGGCTGGTGCATTGTCCTGGTGAAAGAGCACATGTGCAGCCTTTTCCAGCCATTTTTCTCACAGTGCTGGAAGGAGCCTGTTCTTCAGAACATCTTGGTAGGATGCATCTGTCACCATAGTGCCCTTTGGAACGCAATGAATAAGGATTACGCCATCGCTGTCCCAAAACATGGCCACCATCATTTTTTCAGCACTGGCGCTTACCCGAAATCTTTTTGGTGGTGGTGAGTCTGTGTGCATCCATTGAGCTGACTGGCGCTTCATTTCAGGATTGAAAAACGGCATCCATGTCTCATCCATTGTCACAATTGATGAAAAGAAAGTCCCATTCATGCCTTCATCACATGTCAACATCGCCTGGCAAATTGCCATATGCGCAGCCTTGTGGTTGTCCGCCAGCATTCGTGGCACCCACCTGGAGGACACTTTCCACATTTGCAGGTCTTCATGCAGGATTGTGTTCACAGATTCCACGGAAATGCCAACTTTGGAGGTGATGTTTTCCACACTCAATCGGCGATCCTCCAAAACAACTTTCTCAACTTGCTCGACCATGTTGTCAGACCGGCTGGTGCAAGGCCAAGATTGTTTTGGTTCGTTTTCACACGATGTTCGGCCTTCTTTGAACTGTCGCACCCACGAACGCACATTTTTCACATTCATGACACCATCACCACGTCTCACTCAACTGGTGATGAATTTCAATGGGTGTCACACTACGCAAGTGGAGAAAACGAATGATTACTCGCTGTTCTTGTAATGAAAACGTCGCCATTTTAGGTATCAAAAACACTCCTCACTCTCACCGCCACCATTAGAGTTCTGTGTGCCATACAGTGCTGCCATCTCTGTCATGCATTCACAAAGAGTGCACACGTATTTTAAACTAAACCGCATGTGTCTATCTGCTACCAGCCTTGAGAAAAAAAATCGGAGACCTTAGAACTTGAACGCCCCTCGTACTGATGCTATTGAATTACTATGTTACTTTGCTGCTGTGCCATCCAAAATCGGCCTTTAAATACTCTTGGATGACATAATATTCCAGAACCTTCTGCATCGAGATTTTTTTTTTGAAGCTTTCACACTGTTTTACAGATTGAGAATGTTCTGGAAGTTTCTATATTTGGGGTGGTGGGAGGAGTAAGTGATTCACATGCCACACTGGCCATCAAGGATCTTTCTAGTAGCTCTCACTTAAACATTTTCTTGCCACTAATTCTAGGAATAGTTACTGCAAAAATAAGTATAAGTCACATTTAGTACAAGACTGATATCAAGTCCTAAGTATAGTATTTAAGAATTAGGCCTCTAAGTAATGATTGGTTATAATTCTTAGGAATCTTATAAACATTAGTTTTAGAAGAAAAAAGAGAAATATAAAAATCTGCATATAAGCGTAGACAAACAATGATCACTCCTTACTAATATACCACTAATAGATACAAGCCACTTCTTCAGTATCTGGTGCCCTTACCGGAAGTATCTCAATATCCTTAGATAATCCTCCTGTATTCGAGTGTCTGCATCCCCAACAAAAACCACCCTCCTCTTGAGAAGATCCTGATAGCCACCAAAGTAGTCAGACAAAGTTCCATCCAGACCTGCAACAGAAGGCAATAAATCACCACACAATAATGTGATGTGTCTCAAAATCTTTTTGCAGTCTAGAAATCTTCTAAATGAGAACCCAGTTTCTTGTAGCAAAGCCAGAAAAATATGCAAGAGGCATTGCAGAGGGAGAGGTGAAAACTGCAATCTTGGCCAAGACTACTGACAAACTCAGGTCAAAAGCTGAATCATATTCATGTGTGATCAATCAACTCCTCACTATGTAGTAGTGTCAGTCCACGTGTTTGTTAGCATGCCTTGGATTTCATTCAGCATGAGGACAGACAGGCAGCAAGAAGTGTGACAGTTTACTATATTAGAAAAACAATACAGGGCTTCCATTTTAGTATTTTGTTATTCATTCAGTTTTCAGAACAGCACCCTCCATAAACACATCAATGACATTACTGGCACTAGGAATGTACTCTAAACAAAGACAAGTACAGTTTAGTTGATAATAACTCTTCAGGAAGAACAAGTGTGGTGGGGCCAAAAAAAAAAAAGACTGATAAACTTCAATTTCATGGTACTGGTTGGGTCTGCAAGAATGATTTTTCATAATCATTTAACTTTTCTAAAACTTGTACAGAATCAAAATTGACAGAGAAGGATACAGGCCTCTCATCCCCAACACAACTGCAATCCTGACATTATACACATCTGACAGACACTTGCTTCATTAGGGCAAAACAATATCTGCATCACCTTACAGAATACAGTAAGCGGCCTCCATAGTCTAGGGGAAATGTTCCCACCTCCTAACTCAAGGTACGCGGATTCAAACCCGGCAGAGATCGTGGAATTTTTAAGGGTGGAAAAATTCAGGGAACAAGTCCTCCGGGAGGGACTTTAAGCCGTGGGTCCCGTGTCGTAGATTTACGACACGCAAAAGAACCTCATGTCTCTAGGAGACCTCTGAGCTAAATTAGGCAAAAAGTTTCCCGCCCAAGTAGTTTCCAATGCCTCCAGTAGATGGGGAAGCATTAGGTACCAATGCCAGAGGAGGGACGACCTCACTGACAGAAAGGGACTAATTATCAGATAGCACTGCCAGTAGAAGGCCAAAACCTCGCTGGCAGAAAGGGGCTGATAGCAAGCTCCAGTACCGCTAGGGTATGGAGACAGTATAAACTAAAAAGGGGGACGTAAAATAGACTATTAGTCGCGGTGCATGGGGAAACCCACCCCCTCAATACTGAATAACTGAATACAGAATACAGTGAGTGCACTAGAGCAGTAGGGACTGCACCATTAAGTAGGAAGACAGCATGGCAGAACTGTCAGATTCCAGCAAGAGAGTCACTTACTGAGGAACATGGAGTTTATGGTGAGATCTCGTCTGTTGGCATCCAACTTCCAATCAGTGGTGAATTCCACATCGGCATGTCTGCCATCTGTCCGCACATCGATCCGCAGTGTTGTCACCTGCAAGCAACAGACTCTCCAGATCACTATTATTTTTTCCTTACATACTCCTCCTAGGCTTTGTGTTCATTTTTGTAACAAAGTAATTTTTTACAGTGAGTTGTTATTCATAACTTCAAGAAGCCTATGATTCAGTTAGGAGGGAAGTATTGTACAATATTCTGATAGAGTTTGGCATACCCATGAAACTAGTTAGGTTGATTAAAATGTGTTTAAACGAAACAAATAGTAAAGTCTGTGTAGGTAAACATTTGTCTAATAATAAATTTCCTATCCAGAATGGTCTAAAAGAAGGAGATGCTTTATCATCACTCCTTTTCAACTTTGCTTTAGAATATGCCATTAGGAAGGTCCAGGGAAACTAGGTGGGACTGAAATTAAACGGGACACATTAGCTGTTGAGGGTGTTTGAGAACAGGGTGTTGAGGAGAATATTTGCACTGAAGAGAGATGAAGTGACAGGAGGTTGGAGAAAACTGCATAATGAGGAGCTTCATAACTTGTACTCTTCTCCAAGTATAATTAGAATGATCATGTCAAGGAGGAGGTGGGCAGGGCATGCAGCACGAATGGGGGAGACGAGGAATGAGTATACGATATTGGTGGGAAAGCCAGAAGGAAAGAGACCACAGCGAAGACCAAGGCGTAGGTGGGTGGACAATATTAGAATTAATCTTAGAGAGATAGGATGGGATGGTATAGATTGGATAGATCTGGTTCAGGATAGGGACCAGTGGACGGCTCTTGTGAACACAGTAATGAACCTTTGGGTTCCATAAAATGCTGGGAAATTCTTGAGTAGCTGTAGAATTTGCAGTTCCTCCAGAAGGGCTCAGCTCCATGAGTGAGTAAGTAAGTATGAAGGGCGTTCTGTATATAATGCCTATTTTTTTGTGTTAATATGTAACGTCTGAGCTGGATGTTAGTGGTGTTGTAGTAAAGGTTGAACCTTCCCACCAATGTACTGTTAGTTTGGTTGTCGTGCGAGAGATAGCGACAGCAGAGCAGTCTACCAAAATGGTATCTGACATAGAAGTGCGTATGAAACAGAGACGTGTTATTGAATTTCCCACTGCCGAACAAATTGCACTCATTGACATCCATCAACACTTGCTAAAGGTGTACAGAGACGATACAGTGGATGTCAGCACAGTGAGGCGGTGGGTAGTGCGTTTCAACAGTGGCAAAAGTGAAGTGCATGATAAGCCACGTCCTGGGCGTCCCTGCTCAGCTGCCACTCCTCACAATGAACAGCACCTCGATTCACTCATCCGTACAGATCAGCAGATAA
>NW_019724777.1:504787-704914 GCF_002891405.2 Cryptotermes secundus | reverse complement strand
GGGGTATGATTTTGTTGGATTTCCTGGAGCCTGGTGAGACTGTTAATTCTAATTCTGAAAGCAACAAGCTAACGCTAAGCTGAAAGCCCACATTTACCGAGTCAGGCCAGAGAAGCAGACAACCTTTCGCTTGCAACACAATAACGCTAGACCCCATACCAGTTTGGCGACCACCGCACACATTGCAAAGTTTGGCTGGACTGTCCTACCACATCCACCTTATAGCCCTGATTTAGCACCTTCAAACTTCATCTCTTTGGGCCTATGAAAGATGGACTACATGGGCAACATTTTCCAGACAATGATGCTGTCATTGCAGCTGTAAGAAAGTGGCTAGCCTCTGCTGGCGCAGACTTTTACGGGTGAAGCATACAGGCTCTTGTTCATCGCTGGCAAAAGTGCATAACGAATGGTGATTATGTGGAAAAATAACGGTAAGTAGAAGAAATCTTGCTCTATTTAACTGTGTTTTTATGCTTTCTGTATCTGTTGTATTTTTAAAAAAAAGGGGGGGGGGAGGCATTGTATATGGATCGCTCCTTGTAAGTAATACCCATCCTTGGAACTTTTTTTCTGAACTGCTTACTTAAGCCTTTCTTGCACAAAATATTACAAACCTCAAAGTTCTCTTTGTCATTTATCCTTGGAGTGACAGTACCATGCTTCTCGCCCTTTGTGTTTATCATTCGGATACCTTCTGCACTGAACATTTCTTTCATCTGATCTGGTGTTGCTGTTGTTGCAAAGTCCAGGTCTTTTGGTTGAATTTTCATAAGTAAATCTCTGTTCAAGAGAGCAAATTACAATTATGTTGCATCACAAATAAAAAACCTTCCTCATGCCTGAATGCACAAGAATTCATGATCCCCTAACCTCACTGCTCCACCCGCAATCCGCAGCTCATAGCCATAATCTTTGAACAAGGATGCTAAAGTTGTCAGCCCTGGGGTGAAGAGGGCCTTGAATTCAGGAGTATCAATCTTCATGATGGGGTAGTTCAGAGTCACGAGAGGGTGCAAGGAGCTGAACCCTTTCTTACTAAAGACAGAAATAATTAACCTCCACCTTGTTTCCTGCAAACAAGCAAACAAACAAACAAACAAACATAAATTTTTCATAATTAATTTCCTAAAAGATGTAAATACTTACTTATTCTGTCTTCAAAATGACATATTTACAGGGCAAAAAGAACTACCTACTTAATTTGGCAAAATAATAATGGCAAAAAACTCAATTTCTTCAATGCTACAAAATGCTTATGTAAAAATATGCCATTACGGAAGCCCGAGAATTTATTCATAGTCAATGCCATGAAAACTTCAAATCCAATAAAACAGGGACTGTTTTGAAAAAGCAGTCCTCTGGGATGTGGCACCATGTAGATGTGGTGTTAACACCATAGTCACCACCATGAAAACCTCAAATCTTACATAGGGACTGTTTTATTTACTGGCCTAAATCATCACTTCCAAGACATACTCATCACTGACAGACAAAATGAAAGCAGAACACAACAGTTGCATTAAAGTTTGTAAATGCTGGCTCTACATTTTTTTAAGCTTTTCTTCACTAATTCAGACTTCACTAAATCGGGATTCGCGATATAGATCACATTAGATACACATTACTATGCCTCACATTAAACATCAAGATCAAATTTAAAGTCAAGGCATTTTAGATCTACCTCAATAATACTAAGTAATTTATTTTATATGATATACTAATTCACTAATAGTGAATTGGTTGGTAAAGTTGAGAAGATAGCAAGAAAACCATGGGTTACATGGGGGATGATGAGTAAAATTAAGGAGTGAAGGAAATGGAAGAATGTAAACATGAAGACGGCAGGAGGAAATACAGGAGACTGAGGAATGAATTGAAAAGAGCCATGGACAGGGCCAAAAAGGAATATCTTGAGAAGATATGTAATGAGAGTATAGAATTTCAAAGGACAGGACGTTATGATTTGATCTACATGAAGACAAAAGAACTACGATGGAAAGAGAACCATGGGATTAAAAATATTGGCATCGAAGACTCCCAGGGGAACAGAATAGTAGATCAGAGGCAAGTGCTGAAAATTTGGGAAAATTATATTACAGAACTATATGATCGACCTAATCGGCCAGAAACCTTGGAAGTGGAATTGGAAGAAGTAGATACAGACGACAAAGGACCATATATTTTACAAAGTGAGGTGGAAAAAGCTATCAAGGACATGAGGAATGGAAAGGCTACAGGAGATGATGACATACCTGGAGATGTGCCTAAGTCACTGGGAGAAGATGGTTGGAAACACTGACAAAACTAATAAACACCATATATGAAACTGGGGAGTGGCCCAAGGACTTTACAGAAGTGACAATGATTGCCTTAAAGAAAAAGACAAAAGCTACAAAATGCAGCGACCATCGCACAATAAGCCTTATTGCACATACAGCAAAGATAGTAACAAAGCTACCTAAAAGAAGAATTGAAAAGAAAATAGAGGATATACTTGGAGAAGATCAGTTTGGATTTAGAAGAGGAAAAGGAACCAGGGATGCAATTGGGATGATGAGAATTATAGCAGAACGAACTTTGGAGATAGATGAAGAACTGTGTGCTTGCTTTATAGACTGGCAGAAGGCATTTGACCATGTAAATTGGACCAAATTAATGCAGATCCTAAAGGAAACAGGTATCAATTGGCGTGAAAGAAGATTGATTAGTAAATTGTACATGGATCAGAAAGTTAGAGTGCGACTGGACAGAGGGGAGACAAGAAGTGTGAAGATTGGAAGAGGAGTTCGACAAGGATGCTGTTTATCACCAATTTTGTTCAACTTGTACAGCGAATGCCTTACCAAGGAAGCTCTGGATGGGCTCGGTGACTTCAAAGTAGGAGGGCAAATTATTCAAACTGTGAAATATGCAGATGACCTTGTGTTAATGGCTAAGGAAGAAACTGTGCTACAGGGTATGATTGATAGACTAATCAAAATTGGAAGGTGCTATGGCATGGAAATGAATGTGGAAAAAACAAAAGTAATGAAAATTTCGAGACAACCAACCCCAGTCACAATAAAGATAGACCAAAAACAACTGGAGAATGTGAAACTTGGACACTTAGGGCAGTAGATCAGAAACACCTGGAAAGCTTCGACATGTGGTGTTGGAGAAGGATGGAGAAGATCAGTTGGACCGATTATTTGGGAAATGAAAAAGTGTTATTTAGAGTCAGTGAGCAGAGGAAGAGCCTACACGAAATAAGAAAACGGAACTGGATTGGTCATATCTTACGCAGTAATTGCCTTCTAAAAGAAGTTATTGAAGGAAAGATAGAGGGGCGGATAGAAGTGACCAGAAGACGAGGAAGAAGACGTAAGAAGTTGCTGGAAAACCTTGGGGACAGAAGAGGATATTCTCATTTGAAGGAGAAAGCTCTAGATCGCATTAAGTGGAGGAACTGTTTTGGAAGAGACTGTGGACCTGTTGTCTGACAGATTACTGATGAATGAATGAATGATATACTAATTAAAATGTCTATGTATCCACAGTCTGTCAACAATGCAACAATTGCTTATTCACCATTTAACACTTAACACAGATGGCCAATTTCAGGTGTCTTAATATATCGAGACAAGGAAATAAAAGTGGCCTTCCACATGCGGAACACAATACAGAACATATTAACGCCGCGGCTGCAAACAGATAAATATAGTAGAAGTGGAATTCATCAAATGAAATGCCTAGATTGCCCATTAAAGTACAGCTCCTTTTTCCAGCTGATTGATAATTTCAAGTTTCTGTTGAATACTTAACACAACACGCTTCCTTTTAAACCCCGACATTTTGCTAACGCACTTGAAGATCTATATTAAGAAACTGATACTTACTTTCACAATGCACTCTCACACTGAGATGGTACCGTTAAATAACCTGGGGCGGTGTATTTGTCCTTGAAACTTTCCAAAAATTCTTGCATTCTTTCACCCCCACCCTAGAACATTGTGTTCGCATAACGGGACGAAATAATGCAGAGCTCGGTTCACACTAGTGCGAAAATAGTGTTAAACTCACCATGTGAAACAAAAGTGAATGAATATTAAACAACATATAAACTTAAAAAAAAAAGCCCCGGTTAAGCCGCAAACCGGTTAATCCGCCCCCGGATAATCGAGAGTTGACTGTATAAAGAACACATTCATGACATAAGAAGTATCAACAGTAACTACAGATATTCAAGTCATATACTGAACAATGGACACATACGGCACAATAAGAGACACCATGGAAATTATAACAGGGAGGAAAGGAAAACATTTGAATACACCTGAGAAATATCTTATTTACTAAACCAGTAAAGAAAATCTACATATGAATGACACTAATATCAACACACACAATCCTAAATTTGAAGAATTAAACAAAATTTACACAACATAACACTATAAAAAGTATAAACAGAAATCATGGATTACCACTGGTATAAGAATTTCTTGTAGAAACAAAAGAAAATTTTATATTGAAGCAAAAAAATAAAGTAACAATCCTATAATAGCCACCTATTATATATAAGAACTATTGTAAAATATTAGAGTGACAAATCTAGCTAAGATGATGACATATGATAAATTAAATATTAAAAAAATAAAGCTAGAACCACCTGGAGAATAATAAATAGTGAAGTGTTAAAGAAAGGAAATAGAGAAAATATTCAAACCTGGAACATTGAAGGTAAAAAGAATACTAATTTGAATGATATTGTTGAAACGTTTAATAGGTATTTTAGTGGTATAGCGGATAATATACATAAGTATATAAAAGGAAATGGTGAAAATAATAAATCTAAAACTACAAATTATATGATATACTTGACTGATGCATTTGAGAGTTCACTACCTAGCATAAAAACTATAAAAACTACGAGTAGGGAAATAGAGAGGATTATATGGTGCCTAAAATCTAGTCAAATCCATGAATATGATGAAATTTTGAATAATATACTCAAAGCCTGTAAAATCTTTATTAGTGAACCTATAAGTTACTTATGTAACAGAGCTATGCATGAGGGTATATTCCCAGACAGATTAAAATATGTTACAATTGTACCAATATACAAAAAAGGTGATAAAAACTTAGAATCAAATAACAGACCTATATCCATATTGACATCTATTAGCAAGATATTTGAGAAGGTAATGCATAGTAGATTGTTAAAACATCTGAATGATAATAGTATACTAAGCAAATACCAGTTCAGATTTAGAGAAAATCAAGGGACTGAAAATGCAATTTATAGACTTATATCTGGAATACTAGACTCATTAAACAAAGAAATGCAAGTCTGTGGGATTTTCTGTGACTTAGAAAAGGCTTTCGATTGTGTTGGCCACGATATATTATTAAATAAATTGAGGTATTATGGAATAAAAGACAAACAATATGACCTATATAAGTCATATCTATTGAATTGAAAACAGAGAACTGCTATCTCCAATGGGACACACAGTAGTAAAGTAAACTCTTGATGGGTTAAAGTAACTAGTGGTGTCCCGCAAGGGTCGATGCTGGGACCACTGCTGTTTATAATATATATAAATGACCTACCCAAGATTCTGGAGACTAAGAGTATTCCCATTCTATTTGCTGATGATGCCAGTTTTTTAACCTCTCAAGACAATCCAATAAAACTTAAAAATACAATAAATGAAGTATATAGGATGCTGTTGGACTGGTTTAAAAAAATTTAATGTCACTTAATATAATGAAAACATATTATATATACTTCACTGTAAAGAATAATGTAGTTAGAGAAATGGGAGGCATAGCAACGGTTTTATCAAATACATATCACATAAAATTTCTTGGCCTGACTATTCAAAATGATATAACTTGGGATAGACATATAGATGAGATAATAAAGAAATTAAATACAGCTTGTTATATGATAAGAAATGTAAAACCGGTGGTGTCTGTAAAAACATAAAACGTGTTTGTTATTCATACTTCCATTCTGTTATGACATATGGAGTCATGTTTTGGGGTAATTCAACACATGCAGAAAGAGTTTTTAAGATACAAAAGAGAGTTATAAGAATAATAAAAGGATGTGGCTACAGAGAGTCATGCAGAGAACAGTTTAGGAATATGAATATTTTCCTTTGAGATCACAGTATATATACTCTCTGCTGATGTTTGTAGTAAAAAATAGAGAAATATTTGATACGAATAGGGATCGCTATGAAATAAATACTAGTCATAATATGGATATACATATGAGCCAGATAAATTTGGCAAAATATGGTAATGGAGTATTTCACATGGCCGTAAGGATTTACAATGCACTACCTAATAAAATTAAAGTAACTTCTAATGACATAAATAAGTTTAAAAACAATTTAAAGGAATTTCTTTATTTAAATTCTTTTTATACACTAGATGAATTTTTTAAGAGATAATGATTATACACCTATATAAATATATAAGATGTTGAGTAGTACAATAAATGGATAATCATCGTGAATGTACGATAATCATATTTATAATTGAAAGTTTTTATATGTTGGACTTGTTGAATATGTTAAAGCTATATGATCAAAATATTCTGTTACTTTTGACAGAAACTTTTATCTTATATTTTTATAATAATATTGAGTGTATTGTGCTAGAAAGTAATTGTATTATGATGTAAACAAACATTGTCATATATTACGTAGGTCGTACCAAAAGTCATGAGCAACTATTTTTTGCATGCAACCTGGGAACAGGTGGAACCAGGTGTTGTGTTAACCTTGAGTGTCTTGTGACGTCAACAGCTTGCATCACGTGACCAGTATCACTCATAACAAAATGGCTGACAACGATATGTCATTTTGCCAGCATACTGTCATCGAATTTCTTGTGAAAAGAGGAAATCCCTGCTGGAGAAATTCACCAGACTTCAGCGTAATTATGGAAGTGTGTGCTTGGGTGCAAGCAGTGTTCAAAGATGGGTGAAACATTTTAAAGATGGGAACATCAGCATCGAAGATGAGCCTCGGAGCAGTCGTCCTCGAACAGCCTCAACTGAACGCAACAGCCCGAAAACTTGGAATAGGGCACAGTGCAGTACAGGAGATGATTGAAAGCTTGGGCTATAGGAAAGTTTGTGCTCCTTGGGTCCCGTGGTTACTGACTGAAGACCACAAAGGTCAGCGAAAAGCCATCACCTCAGATCTGCTGCACAGATATCGACACGAAGGTGATGATTTTTTGCTCTGTATTGTGACAGGTGATGAAAGCTGGTTTCACCATTTCGAGCCTGAAACAGAACGGCAGAGTATGGAATGACACCATTTGCAATCTCCATCAAAAAAGAAGGCAAAGACAGTGCCATCAGCTGCGAAGGTGATGGGCACAGTCTTCTGGGATGCAGAGGGGTTTATTCTGGCCAAATTCCTGGAACCTGGGCAAACCATCAATGCTGCTCGTTATGTTCAGATGCTGCACAAGCTCCGTCATGCATTACATGATAAACGTCCAGGACGAAACATCATCCTGCATGACAATGCTCGCCCTCACGCCGCTCGCCTCACATTGGAAGCAATTGCAAAGATGGGGTGGGAAGTTCTTCCACACCCCTCCTATAGCCCTGGCACCCTCAGACTACCATCTTTTTGGATTTTTGAAGGATCAGCTGTGTGGACAACGTTTTGAGACAAGGCAGGCAAATCAGAAAGCAGTGCGTCAGTGTCTTCGATGGCTAGAACAGAATTTTACAGAAGGGGAATTTTCGAACTCCCAGAAATGTGTACAAAGAAGTGGCGATTATGTGGAAAAATAAAGACAGGTCTGTAGATTGAGGTGGTGTATTTGGTTTCTCAATAATAAAGCATGTTACTTTACAAAAAATTGTTGTTCATGACTTTCGGTACTATCCTGGTATGTCTTTTTGACAATTGCTTGACAGTATTAGCAAGATAAATTGACACAATTAGCCTACTACAGATGTAATGGAAATAGTAAGAAATAATAATAATAATACCCTCTCCCACTTCTCACAACCAGGGCATATAAACATGGGAATAAACACACATCTGCAGTAGTGAAGACAACACCACACGCTGCTAGAGGGAACAACACACAAGCAAGGGGCATGTGAGTATAAAGCAAACCAACATAACATAACAATCATAAAACAATAATATGTGGCATTTTGTAGATTACGGATTGCAGACGTAGCAAAACAATGGGCTAACGAACAGAAAAACAAGCTGCTGAAACAAAGCTTTTGGAATAATCACATAGCTCTAAACAAGTGGGTGATGCCCCTTATGAGGTGGAATTGGATTTTACAAAATAATGAAAAATTTTAATAGAAAATTTAATGGATTTTAATTAATTATTTTTGTTACTTTTAAGTGGACTGCAGCGTGTAATTTTAACGCACATCAGAGCAGTGTAACAGTTTCCATACATTAAGGCATCTGAAGATGGCCATCTACGGCTAAAACATGTTAAGTCTTAAATGGTGAATAAACAATTGCTGTATTGTTAACGGACTGTGGATACATAGACGTTTTAATTAAATATTTGTAACAGGATGCTGAAATACAAAAATGATATGCTAGGTTTCAAAATACATTTGTTCTGCCTAAAAGGCACGTAAATTCTATTCTATAACTTCCCTGAACATAAATAATATTCTTTAGTGGCTCTAAGTCCTGATGAGGTCACTGGATTTTTTTCAATTGACCTAATCTTATGGCCCTGGGGTCAACTCAGCCTCTAACAGAAATGAGTACCAGGAATTAATTAAATAATTTTCCTGGGGAGTAAGGCGTGGCCGGTGCGTAAGGCTTACAACCTGACCGCCATTTTTGAGCCGATTGTCTAAATAATGTGGGACCCTCAACGTCTCACAACCCTATGGACCTTCACGGCCTGTTACAGAGATAGCTTTTCTTTTTTTTTTACTTTTAAATAATTTGGACATAGTAGTGACGGAACTTTCTGTCTGCTGAATTCCCACACAAGAGACATGGCAGGCAGTAGAGAGGTATAATAGTAAAGTATCATCCTATTGTCATGAGTGGTGCAACTGTCCACATGTCAAAGATCTTATAAAAAAAAAACAAGTTTAATCGTCAGTCACAATCTATATAAAAGAACACAAATTACCCCCCCCCTCCCACAAGCCACAAAATTTAAAAAATGTAGTTATTTAAAAATTATAAAATTTCAAGCGTGATGTTACTTCGCGCGGTACTGGCGAAAAACACCTACGCTACCACACTCTCCCTAAACTAGTTGTACAAGATGAACAGACATAACCCAGATGAACGAACATAACCAAAGAAGATCCGACGTTTCAAGGTGCAAGTATTGGTACAGACTCACATTTTCAACTTCATCCTAAACAGCAAGCTAAAACCGAAACAAAATATGTTAATATGCTCCCTTCACACGTATCTAGTCCTTCAACTTATGCCAGACCATGCTGTTTACGCTCTATCGGATATGTCTATCAAAACTCACATAATGATTAAGAATGCACTTTCCAATACTCGTGAGCGTTGTCCAGTTACGAGAATGTATTCCCATTTAGAAACCAGCGCTCAGTGCAGTATTATCTACACCTCAATTTTCAGAGCACTTCTTTCCCTTGCTTGCAACTCGGCCTCAACAACGCAACGCCATTTTTATTTGCCGGTTTCAGTTGCCAGTCGACAGCCCGAGAGCAACGAGATATAGAGCATATAGAGCGGTATAGAGCAATTTATGTTACTCTCTGATTCAATGGTCATACTCGGATATTAAAACATGGTGGAAGGCGGAACAGAGAGCCGCAATATAATGGGAACTGCAGTGGAAAGGGCGAAACCACGCATTTTGTTGACTGGACCTCCAGGTACTCGTCAGATTCATTTTGCCTTCTTGCTCGGGGACCAATTTCATAATTTCTGTTGTTTTATGTAACTGTGTGCTATTTATTTAGATGTGTTATAACGTTCCAATTCATTCTTCTGATCATAATATAAACCTACTTCCCCACAAGCAAGCCTTCTTAAACTAATATAATTACCATTCAGTATTATATAATCATGATTGTTAATATTTTGTATGACATTCTTCAACATAGTTGTTCTGTCAAAATGTAACAACAGTAAATGAAATCTGTGGTTTAATAATTAATGAGGTTCGTCTTTTCCAGGTGTAGGTAAGACGACACTGGTCCAGAAAGTGTGTGACCTGTTACGAGGTACAGGCATTCCTACAAAAGGATTTTTTACTCAAGAGATACGAAATGGTAGAACACGCATTGGCTTTGATGTTGTCACGCTGGATGGAAGAAGGGGTGCTCTTGCTAGACTGTTAAGTACCAGATTTAATTTGACAGTGTCAGATTAGATTCATGTGGATTTACAAGTACTTGAACTTTGTCATTTACAGGAAGGCTAGTGCTGGGGCAGAATCGAAGTGTACAGTTGGTCAATATGCAGTGACTCCAAAGTCATTTGAAAGCTTTGCTTTGCCAGTGTTCCCAACACAGGTATGTCTCACTTTTCAAACTCAGTACATGATAAACTTGATCTTCTTGACATTGTGTATCCTCTTGGAAAATTTTGTGACTCTTAGCACCAAAAGGAAGTGTTTCCGGACATGGGAGTCTTAACAAAATATGATAAGATTGAACCCATCTATCTACTTCAGAGAATTGTAACATATATTTATTTACACTCTATGTCTTTCTTCATATTCTTCAACCAAAAGGACATTCGTTATAACATATTTTATATAATTTTGTTTTTTACATTGTCATTTATGTAGTATATATATACACTATATAGATTTTAACGTGTTTTGCCACTGAAGACGCCATTCAGATTGTTAATTGGTTTATTTAACAACCTACAAATCGTAACTACAATTAATTATAACACAGTTGCGGGTTTACCCAATTTATAAACCCTACAGAATAATCTGTTCACTCTGGCTTCAGTAGTCTTCACGTATTTATAACGCAGGAGCTATACAAGTCTCTCTTATTTACTCTCTCCCAATATAACTGTACTACTGCACACACAGAGTCTTTAAGTCACACAACAAGTCTTCACTGGCTTACTTCTCAGTTATCACACACTATCACTGATTATCACATCAAATCTTCCAACCACGCGTTCGGGTCTTCTTCCCGCAACTGCTGCTATATTTCAACTGACTCCTTAGTCCAAGTCCAAGTCACATTGCAACTGACGATCTGTCAGTCAGTCAGTAAGTCTTGGTGTCAAGCCCCAGATTGGGCTCATGACCAGATATTTATTACCTTTAACAGTTATGGTCGTTTTTGTGGGGCGCCCTCTCTGACGAGATGACGGGTCTGCCTTTTGTATGTGCTGCTGGCCCTTGCAAGTGCAGTCTTTCCAGGGTCTGAGTCCCTTGGGACTTGAGACCATATTTTACTCTCTCAGATTTGAGACTTCCCTTTTCATTGCCTCTTACAACTCGCAGGGTCACGGTGGAGGTATTCGACCTCCACCGTGACTATCGAGTTGTTTATTGCTGCATAGCAACTGTGGTATCCCTTGGTAACAACACAGTCGTTCTTCTGCCATGTCACTGCAGGGGAGGGGGGCACCCACCGAGCTTTGCGTACTGGTGGAAGGAGTGGGGGTATGTGACATCACTCGCAAAACCACAGAGTTCATGTGACCCCTACTTCGGTTATGCCATCCACGTCACACTATATATAAACTACTGTGATGGTAAAAAAAACTGGTCTTGATATTTTGATGGATTTACACATCTTGAGCCTTCCTGAGCAGTCGTTTTGGTATGGCATGTTTCTATACACACATGCACCTCAGTGGCACCTTAACAGTTGAATGGATTTTATTCATATTCAATATTCAGGAGTATCCATCATAGGTTTCCATGTGAGTATGAAAATTATAGCTCCAAAAACGGGCTTTTCAGATGGGCCACCGACAGAAAATGGCAACTTACAAATCAAATTCAGAAAATGGTAACCTTTAAAATGGGTCTAACAGTTCTGATTTTAATTTATGAAGACCATGGGCACTAGGGGCCTGAATGTGAAGTGTCAGTTTTATTGAAACTGGCACTAAAGGCCATATAGATTTCATTATTCAGCAACCAACATTGGTCTACCAAGCATTTCCAAGGCATTCTAAGGTAATGTAGTCAAGGTCAATATATGAGAAAGAATCTTCAGTATCCTTGCCCCAATTCTTTTCTTTGCCTTCTGTGGAAAGAGAATAGTTATGTAGTATAGTGGTTCAATATTGTACAGCCAGTAATTTATTATATTAATTTGGATGATGCAGTTATAATTGTATCAGCAGCAACAGCATATTTTCCAAATGTTAAACACTAATTTTGGCTTTAAGATGTCTACACCAGAAAAATTTATTGCTCTTCTCTTTCTTACAGGTAGTTTTTAATAACAGAGATGCTTGAGTTTTTTCCAAATAACATGAAAGCAGCAATTTTGAATTGTGACATTTAATGACAGTTCTGTTGTGCTGTATGTACTGCATGCAGATACCATGATCATGATGTGTATTTTGAAATATTTCATTTCATGAAAGAAATTTTGCTTAATTACATTTCAGTAAGTTAAATCTTCTGTATTTNAGGAGCCGCGGCCGTGGAATTTAAATGACCACGTCAAAGGGTTAATAAGTATGTCTGTTATCATATGTATTAATTAGTCAAGACCTTAAAGCAGTAAACCAATACACAAATGCCCAGTAAGGAAAACATTTAAAAGAATTACAAACCATGGGGTTAAATGAACAAACAAAATGTTCTTTTAACATTATCAATGTACACTCAGAAAGCAGAACCTACTGATTACTTCTAGACTAAGGACCTCATCAATACCTATAATATTTGCAGATGACACTAGTGTTATAATTTATGGTAAAAATTTAGGATGATTTCTGCCTGTTATCAAGCAAGGTTATTTCACAAATGAGTAAATGGATTTCTGCAAACAAGCTGTCACTGAACCTAGAAAAAACAAATGTAATAAAATTTATAACAAAAAACTCGTAATATCCATTAAACATAGGATATAATGATAAATATATAGAAGAGGGAGTAAACACAAAATTCCTTGGCTTGCAAATTGATAATCATTTAAACTAGAAAAACCATATCGATCAGTTGATTCCAAAGCTAAGTAGAGCATGTTATGCAGTTAGATTCATGTTACATATTAGTAACATTGACACTCTCAAATCAGTCTGTTTAGCTTACTTTCACTCTTTAATGAAGTATGGAATAATTTTCTGGGGTAATTTATCTGAGAGTAAAAGGTATTTACATTGCAAAAGAAAATTGTTAGAATCATGATGGGTGTCAAATCCCGTAATTCCTGTAGAGATCTATTTCAGAGACTACAGATCTTAACTCTTCCTTGTGAATATATATTCATTACTAAACTTCATTACAAATAACGAAGAACATTTTCAGATGAATGCAGATGTACACAGTTTTAACACAAGACACAAACACTGTCTTCATAAACCAACTGCTAACCTCTCATGCTTTCAGAAAAGCACATATTATGCTGGGATCAAAATTTTTAATAACCTGCCATCTGATCTCAAAGGTCTTATGAATGAAAAGGCACGATTTAAAATAGCACTGAAACTATAATTAAGTAGACATTCATTCTACTCTGTTGATGAATACTTGTTGTCTAGAAAATAACTTATGTATCTTTAAATAGCCTTGTGTATAGTCACTGTGTATTCTTGGTTTCTCTTGTGTAACAACTCCATTGGGTCTCTTTTGTATTTATATGACATATTCCACATCCTACAGTCATTTTGACTAACTTTGGATCCAGGGAATGCAATGCAATGTTATGTTATATATTTCTCTTTATTGTGTTAATCTATATGAATCTTATTTCAGCAACTAAAAAAATTATCTTGATTTAAGATCTTTGAGTCAGTTGCCTGTGTTCCAGCAAAACTTTGGAGGCATCTTGGTATTGGATGAGATCGGCCGAATGGAGTTATTCAGTGATCGGTTCCGGCAGGAAGTTAAGAAAGCATTCAGCAGTCCTTCCATTTCAATACTGGCCACCATTCCAGCAAAACCTCTGTCTTTCACTGAAAGTCTAAGACATAGCCCCAACACCACTGTCTTTATGGTGAGTTCATATGACAGGATCACAGCTGTGTTGACATTCAATACACATAGTAGCTAGTGCCTGGACATTTTAACACATAATAAGAAAACCACTATAATTACAAATATCTACAGATTGATGTGTGGAATTTTTGGCATTCTCACTCAGGTCAATGGTTGAGGAGCAGTATATGGAAGTTTCATATTTTTACACTTAATAGTTATCAATTAACACTTTGCGGACCGGCATTTTTAAACCTACTACCATAACTTGTGCACTGTTCACTTTAAAAATTAATATAAAACCTAATTAATTTTATGAACTAAAATTTTTGGAGAACACTCACCAATGCTTCTAGAAGTGCTTGAGCATGTGATATTTGTGGAAACATTCCCCTTTGTGAAGTGGCATTACACAGAACTTGCAATGTAGACAGTCATACTCCTTTTCTTGTGAACTGTGCAAACACAGCACTGCCGAGAAGGATGCTTCCCCTTGGAATGTTCACTCTTCACAATTTTCACGCGGGTATGTTTCCACATATCACCTGAGAGTCGCCCAGGGGTGTCCACGTGAGGCCTGGTTGCACTAAGTCTGTGCCTGACTCTGGTTCTGCCGCCACCATCTGGTCTGTAGCCCAGGCCTTTGCCATATTCATCAGAAATGCTTTGTATTTCAATTTCGAATCAGGGTTTAGAGTTTTGTAAACCAAAAATGAATTGAAAATGGCCCAGTTTATAAGCCACATGGCAACTTTCTTTGTCCACTTTATTATTTTCCTAGGAAGAGAGTCATAGGCCAAGTATTGATCAGCTCTAGCAACTCCCTTCATAAACATATTATACTCAGAAATACAAATAGGCTTCTTTACTTGTCCATGTGTCCTTTGAACATCAACCATGCTCGACTTGTGAATTGTAGAAATCATATTCACAACACGAGTATCCCTATCTCCAAAAAACAGTTCTGCTACTTCAGACATTTGCGTTGGGTCCGATGGAATTTGTTTCACCCCTGGATTTCCAGTAAACTGTCCAAAAGTAGGTGTTTTGTCTACTTTTCCCCATGTGGCTGTCTGCGCAATTTTACTACCTGCACTTTTGTCTGTGGCCACAATTCTTTGTTGTCCACACTATCACTACAAGTCTCAGAAGGAACGTCAGATAGCGTCTGAGAACAAGTCAGATATTTCACTTGGTTTTCACCCACTTCTGTCCTTGACTCATTGCACTACTAACTTCCTGCCTGGTACATAAGAGCTTGAAGGGTCAAAGATCATTTTCCTTTCAATGGGGAATCCAAAGAGCGAGATCAAGTCCCTGCCTACTAAGCAAACATTCCGGAATAATAATACGCAGAAGTAATTTCATTTGGGTGGCGCCAGAGAAGGGTATAGTGTGTTACAATCTAATGTGTCCTAAAATCATAATAATATGCCACCGGTCCGCCACGTTTAAAAGCACTGGGCTTAAAATATGCCACTGGTCCGCAAAGTGTTAAAAAGCAGTGAAAGTAGCTGTTTCTTGCTAAAATACTATAATACTAAAACAGTTCATGTCAAATGTACAAAGTCTGAAGGTGCATATATATGCAGGTAAGTCAATATGTTACAAATGGATATAGAACTTAAACAAGAGTACTGATTTGAAAAATGCTTTTATTTCTCAACATAATCTCCCTGTACATTGAGGCACTTGTCCCATTGTTTCACAAGCCCCTGAAAACGTTTTTTGGCAGGTGACGCAGGATGTTTCCACTGCATTGACGCACGCTTTGTCTCAGGCTGGTAGAACCAAGACTCATCACCTGTGACAATTTGGGCTAGCATATCATGTCCATTGTGGTAGCGATTGAGATGCTGTAATGCCAGACCCATTCTTTGCATTTTGTGTTGTGGGGTCAGCATGCGCAGCACCCATTGTGCACAGACTTTGTGAAAACTTAACCTGTCATGCATTATGAGGTAGGTCATGCTGTGTGAACATGCCTGGTTCCGACAGCAGCCCAAAGAATTTTATGCTGCTGGTTTTCAGGGGCTTGTGAAACGATGGGACAAGTGCCTCAATGTACAGGGATATTATGTTGAGAAATAAAAGCATTTTTCAAATCAATACTCTTATATGTTTAAGTTCTACATCCATTTGTAACTTACTTATTGACTTACCCTCATATATATATCTGCAAATATTTTCTTCACTCAAGGTTGTACAGTTTAATTTCATAGTTTTACTTACAGTTTGTAGAGATGCAGAACTGTTGTTACGTAGATAAAAAAAACACTTTCTCTCATTGAAAACTAATAGGTTTCAAGTCTGTGGTTGTCTACATTAATGTTTTTTGAAGTGCCACCCAAAATGTAGGATATCAGAAATAAAAACGTGACTGTTCTCATGTAAGAGCATACTAATTATATTCAACAAGTTGAGAAAAGTGCATAACCAGAATCTTCGTAACTTGTAATCTTTGCTGGATATTAGGATAATGAGATCAAGGAGTATGACATGGGCAGGGAATGTATGTAGTATGCTAGAGAGATTACAAATACATATAAAAGAGACCACCTGACAGATCTAGGCATATCTGAATGAAGATAAAAATTTATTCTGAAAGAAGTAGGGTGTGAGGATGTAATCTGGATTCAGCCAGTTCAGTGTAAGGTCCAGTGACATTTGCAGGTTCCATAAAAGGCACACAGTTTCCTGACAGCTCTTCTCAAGGTCTCTGCTTTGTGAAGTTAGTTTGGCTTGTTGGCTTGGTCTCAGATATCAGCTCTGTAATAAGCAGCTGTCAAAAATAGATTGGATTAAAACTAAAACCTTTAAGTGTGGTTATGTACTGCTGATCATGGGATCTACAGTCAGAAGTTGTTAACACTATTATTACCAGTGTTTGGGTGGTGGGTAAGACACACAGTGGAAAAGAATGTGTACAAAATTCTGGTATGGAAAACAATGCAAAATATATCATAATGAACCTTTTGGTTTCACAACTTTTTGTCATCAGTTTCTCTAACAAAAGTGAAACATGAACTTTGTTTGTAAACTTCAAATTTAATTAGTCTGATATTTCTTGTATAAATATTTCATTGTATGTGTGTGTGTGTCTATATATATATATATATATACACACACACACACAATGTTTTTAAACTAAATCACAACACTATTAAATGTAACAATAACCAAGTCACTTTTGTCACTTGTTTCAGGTCAACCAGAGGAACAGGGATGATCTGGTTGTTCAGGTGTTTGATATGCTGACCAAAACATGACCTCTCTTGTAAAACTATTAAAATCATTATGCTAATGAGTGACCTTATCATACATGTACAAAAAACCCTGACCCTAATCTGTCAGTTCTGAGGGTTTCACTCAAGTAATAAGGTGAAGGAAGAGGGGTGGCTGGAATGTTTCTCCATGAAACCAATCTCAAAAGAGAACATAACTACAAATGCTTTGAGAACTGTACTCAGCACTGAACTGAACATGCACTGTTTGTACACAATTCATCTTCTCAAGAAATGTGAGGGATTAAATGAAGAATAAAAAAGTATAAAATGCATTCGGTTCTTCCTGTGTTTCAGCACCAGAACTCATATTACTCCTTCCTCTCTAAGCTCGCAAGTGGATCACAGCCATCTTCATGTACACATCGTCATTCGATCTTATATTAAAACAAATGTACAACTTACATGCACTAGCATATAAGACTGAGCAGTGAATTTGCATAAGCCATGGGCTTCACATTCGGATGAGGCTGGAACACAACACACATACAGCACCCAATTAGACATAGTATTTACAATAAATGAAGTCAGTATCACTTAAATTTTATGCTGATAGCACAAAAAAACAAAAATCCATGGTTTCAGTTCACAAGCAAACTATACCGACTGAGCAACTGCTGGTTGTCAGTGAAGTTAGTGCCAACTTCAGATAGAGGGTGTTGTGTGGTCAGTGCAATGAATCCCCATGACCGTCAATTTCGGTTTTCTAGACTGGCGCCGCTATTTCCTTGAAAAAGCTCCTCAATTATCCACATGAGGCTGAGTGGACCCCGTTCCAGACCCACTACTTCTCAGAAAATCTGGTAGTGCCAGGAATCGAACCCAGACCTCTGGATATGTAGCCAGGAACTGTGACCACTAGACCAGAGGCGGTCTAGTAAAATGAAATGTGTAAACTGAAGAGTTCATCCACATGTATCCATCCTGAAGCTCAGCTTACTGTTAAGGACTTAATCACACACATCTTTCTAAGATTGTGGGTTCCAGTGCTACATCCTATCTTCCCTTCTGCCTTTTCTGAGGATCAGGTTTCAGACGCAAAGTTCTCTTATGTGCTCAAAGATGGCTGCCATTAGTTTTAATTTCTCTAAGTTAGCAGTACTGTCACTGTATTTATCTTTGTACACACAATATTTCAGAGTATAGTCAGTCCTCACTCAAGAAAACCGGCTTATCAGTTATACTAACCAACTGCTAGGCTCTTATATGGTATGACATCATAACCCTCGTCTCAAAATCACTTAATGCTACTAAGAAAGTAAAATATAAGTGAACATGGCTGACTTTAAGTTCTGCTAATAGACTTGATGTCACAGAGAAATTATGAATTTTCCCATAATTCACATGACAGCAAGCAGCACAGAGACAGAGAAATGACTGAGGATTGAACAAGATGTGATGGGATTAGCCCTTTGATTCTCTTCAGGCACTAGAACACAGTATAATTAAAAGCACTCTGCCAGTTACATCATAAATCATAGTAAAAACATTTAAAATATAAAAATACCCAGATAAAACTGGGCTGACACCAGTGCACTCCAGGTATCCCAAATGGAACAGGTGAAGGGTTAAAAAGTACAAAGGTGAGGAAAACGGCTAAATAGTTACAGAGTAAAATAAGGATGGTTGTATGGACTCTGTAAAACAATGGAAACCCACATAGAACTAGAAAAGGCCAATGTGATAATGACGAGGGATGTGCTGTGCGGAACAGTTTGCATTTTGAGGGTCAGTTCAAGTTTGAAATAAGTCAGCCAGCCTATGCAATATGGAGAGTGACATCAGTGTTAACTCACCACCGCTTCATATGTCGTGTACTGGGGCTGCATGTCCTTGCCTGTCAACACAATGAATGCTCCCTTGTTGCCCATTGTGTCACTGAAACAGTAGTAACATTAGAACACTGGAGTGCTCTGGAACATAGAGCAGCAAGCCTCCTCCAGACAGCATCTATAAACTCTTAACTGACTCCATGTTACAGTTTTCCCCCAAACAGCTGAGAAATATTCACCTCCTCCATAAATCTATTAGAAAAAACAGATCCATCACTCCATTCAATAACGCAAAGATCCTACCACCCATCAGGTATCATTCAGAACCCCATTTTCTGTCATGACCATGACTCATGGGTTGACAATCTCTACTTCTGTACGACAGAGAGACTAAGTTTCACAGCCATACAAAGCAAAAGGTAAGAAGAATATCAGACCCAATATTCTTGAAAGATGAAACAAGAATGATGAGATGCGTTTCCAGAGTTTAAACAAGCTAGCGGTTCTTAGCATTATTCCAAACTACCTTCTCATCAGCTGTCTGTAACAAGACCATACCGTGGATACGACAGACAGATAAGATGAAAATTAAATGTATTTGGCTCCCAGACAACATCACATTTTCTTTATTGCATAACTTTCCACAAAACTGTCAACTGGCACTACCATTTAATTATATTCTACCCTGAAGATAGAGGTGATACGTTCCTCTGACACGTTGGTCAACACAATATCTACGAGGGGGGACCCAAAAATAACTGGAAACGACCTGTTGCGCACGCATGCTTTGTAGTTATGAGTTGTGCTGCTAGGTGGTGTTAGCTGGGGGTCTCCCGCGACTGTTAGTGAGCTGGCGTCAGTCTGAGTTAAGTGGTTTGTCTGTGGTGCTCTGTTGTGTGCGTTCCTGTTTCAACCCTTCGGCGATTAATGAGATGGCTGACCAGAAGGAACAAAGAGTGTGCGTGAAATTTTGCTTTCTGTTAGGGAAAACTGCACTTCACTCTTCAAGTCGCAGCAAACATTCACGCGGTTTTCTCTTTGGTCATCTCCGAGCAAGCAAGGAACAAATTTTGCAGACACCCGTCTCATGTGCAAACCTTCGGTTAAAATTCGCTGGACCGTGCTCCATGAGATGTTCGTTTCCTCAGAAAGTTGGTCAATGGTCTTTCGACGATCTTCATCAATTTCACGCACACTCTTTGTTCCTTCTGGTCGGCCATCTCACTAATCGCCAAAGGGTTGAATCAGGAACGCACACAACAGAGCACCACAGACAAACCACTTAACTCAGACTGACGCCAGCTCACTAACAGTTGCGGGAGACCCCCAGCTAACACCACCTAGCAGCACAACTCGTAACTACAAAGCATGCGCACGCAACAGGTCGTTTCCGGTTATTTTTGGGTCCCCCTTCATACATGGCGCCACATCCCAGAAGACTGCTTTCTTCATATTCAAGTGAAGTTTACAGTACATTTGAAAAACTAATCTGTGCCCACAAATGTTTTGGTAAGCTTAAGCAGTAGCTGAACAGGAAGAAGCATTTCAAATACTGGGTACGTAAAAAGTAAAGTAAGTAAAGGTATCCCTGTAATAACAGGCTGTGGAGGCCCATGGGGTTGTGAGATGTTGAGGTTCGCACATTTCCTAGACAGTCGGCTCATAGATGGTGGTAAGGCTGTCAGCCTTACATGCCAGCCACCCTTTACCCCCAAGAATATTCCTGGAACTCATTCTGTTAGAGGCTGTGTCAACCCCAGTGCCATGGTGCAGCTGGAAGGATTTGGTAAATTGAAAAAATCCACCTCATCAGGGTGTAAGCACAATAGATCATTGAAGGTCCCAGTGCTAGGGCCAGTTTTATGGCTCACCCCTCATACTCATACTCATACCTCATCGGGATTTGATCCTGCGACCTTCCGGCTTGTAACATAGTGCCTCAACCAACTATGCTACCACGTGACCCGAGGCACTCAAAAGCTCTTCACTGAAGGGCCTCACAAAATCTGTCTCTGCAGATTTACTGGTTTTGGACATCAAACAATGTATATGGGTAACAGGACTGCTTACAGGCTGTCAATGCCCCAACGATACATAGTTGGGCTCTGCATGATTGGAGGTGACATGTTAGACCCAAAAGTAAAACTATAAGAATGAGAACCAACTGCTTAAAATGATTCCCACATAAAAGATATCTTGCCTACAAAGAGCAATTTTAATACATTTCTGTAAGATTATATTATGTACGAGGGTAATTCCAAAAGTAAGGTCTCCTATGTTTGAAAATATAAAATAAACATTTATTTTCAATTTTGGATATATCAGTTGAATCTTGAACATGTACTCATTTCTCTACATAATTGCCATTTCGGTCGATGCATTTTTGTAGGCGCAGTGGCAGTTTTTGTATGCCCATGTCATACCAGTTCACCTCCATGCTGTTCAGGAAACTTCGAACCTCAGCTTTCACCTCATCGTCGTTGTTGAAGCGCTTTCCAGACAAATGTTCTTTCAACTTTGGAAAGAGATGGTAGTCACTGGGCGCCAAGTCCGGACTATAGGGTGGATGGGTGATGTTCCATCCAAACTGTTGCAGTTGAGCGACGGTTTGTCGGGCAGCATGGGGGTGAGCGTTATCGTGGAGAATGCTTACGCCCTTGCTCAACATCCCTCTTCTCCGGTTCTGAATCGCCCGCCTGAGTTTTCTCAGTGTCTCACAATATCTCTCAGCGTTTATTGTGGTCCCAGTTTCCATAAAGTCAACCAACAATACCCCGTTTCGATCCCAAAACACAGTTGCCATGACTTTACCGGCAGACTGTGTTTGCTTGAATTTTCGAGGCTTAGGCGAAGAGGAATGCCGCCACTGACGTGATTGTTGTTTTGTCTCAGGTGTGAAGTGGTACGCCCAGGTTTCGTCGCCTGTGACAATTGAATTCAAGAAGTTGTCCTTTTCGTCAGCATAGCGGCGAAGAAATTCACGGGAAGAGTCAACTCTCTGCCGTTTGTGGTCTTCCGTGAGCATTCGCGGGACCCATCTTGCGCACACCTTCCGATAATTCAACTTCTCTGTCAAAACCCGATAAATGGTGGTTCGGGAAACCTCGGGAACCGAAATGCAGAGATCATCGAGTGTGATGCGCCTATCCTGACGCATGACTCGCTCAATCTTCGCGACTGTCTCGTCAGAAATTGATGGTCTCCCAGTTCTTTTTTCGTCGTGTATTGCAGTACGACCAGATTCAAACTCCCTACACCACTTGCAGACATTCTTTATGTCCACACACGACTCGCCATACACTTCCACCAATTGACGATGAATTTCAATTGGTTTAGTCCCTTTTGCGTTCAAAAACCGAATAACTGCGCGAATCTCACACTTCGCGGTTTTAGTAATCGGGAGCTCCATTTCTAACGGCAACTGTGCCAAGACTGAGCGTCCTAGCTACGTGCGCGCATGCTTGGTGGTATTGGGGGGAGTGGGGGAAGCAACGAATGCAACAGGGTTGCCAACAGCCGCACGAAAAATTACCCAGCGCTTTGGAGACCTTACTTTTGGAATCAGCTACGTATATGCAAAAATAAATGAGATACAAGTAGATGCTCACATAACTCAAACATGCTCCAGCACTTGGTAGGATTCAGCAGTCAGTACAAGTCAGACAGAATTAGCAGTGACATTCTGATTTCTGTCTAGCTGGTGACATAATCTTTGTGTGCAAGGTTAGGTATGGTGAACATGTGTGTTGAATATGATTAAGCATGAACATAAACAGGTCCTCCAGGTTGGGGAGATGGATGTGAGGCTGACAACCTGTAAAAAAGAACTGGTGCAAAATCCAAAGAATTGGAAACCTGATACTTTAATTTAAGATAAATCTGGCAGAATCTTCTAAGGAAGGTTGTGGCTCAAAAATGGCTGTTTTACAGCGATCACGATGGACATACACAGACTTATGTATTACATGCAGCTGTATGCATTCCTACAAAAAAACATAAGGCAATATCCATTTCTGAGAAATCTGAGAAGGTGGATGCTTAGCTACATGACACACAAACATTGTGGAACTGCTTAGGATGCACTGTCAAAGCCAAATAAATAATAATATGAACAAGGAAACCCATACTTCAGCAACATGTAAATTACTCAGCCAGGGAGAAAAAAGGTAAAAACTTCTAAATATGGGAAGATGGAATCAGTGCTCCTAGTGGTTTGAACAGAAGAGCTAGTACAGATGCCTAAAATTTTTAAGCATTCCTTAAGAAGATATCTGGTGTTGCACTGTTTTTACAAACTGGAGGAATTTTATTGTATGAATGGTTAACACATTCTTCATTTGCATTCCATTTTTTGTATTCATGTTTATTTGTGTTCTGTGTCTGTGTTGTGTATGTTTTACATTATGTCGTCTAGACTTGTTCCAATGATTAATTGGAACATTTCTTCTGATATGTGATTCATTCTATATCCAATGGTTTGTGAATAAACTTCTCAACCTGTATCTGGATCTGCTTGAATTTCAAATAAATGAACATGAACAAGAAACACACCTTTAAATGGATGGACCAATCAATTCAGATAAAGTACAGCACTCAGCTACAGAACCATGAACAGGGATTCCAAAAGCTTAAGAGGAAGTAAATGCCCAGAAGATGGGAGTGCTTCCATAATATCCAAGTGAATACTATCTATAGGATATATTTACTGTAGCTGAGGATAGTTTGTTTTTCAACCTACTACCAAACAAATCATGTGCTTTTAAAGGTGAAAACTGTCATGGAGGCAAGATGAGTGAACAAAAAATTACTGCTTTTATGTGAAAAATTGGATGGATCTGATAAGATGCTAGTAGCTGAAGTCACAGAAGCCAAGGTTCCTCAACCATCTGAGGTCTCTACCAGTATGTACAGACAAAAAAACATGTTCTGAAAGGAAAATGGCAGGCAAAAACCCAGGCCCCTACCTTTCAAGATATTTTCCTGCATAAGAAGTTTTATATTTCTTGGTCCCTTGGAAAACTTCTCAAAAAGGATCCACTGTAGTCCCAGTACACTAAAGGAAACTGATTCAGTCCATATTAAACCTGAGTTAGTCAATATATGCTGGGGTTCAAGTGTGGGCACCAACAATAAGAAATTTCCTTCCCATGTCCCTGGGGCCCACCCATTCAGCTTCTTACACTCACCAGTAGTTCGGTGCAGAGAAGACAGTGATGCACTTGCCATCATGAGCCACTTCATACCCTTCATTCTTCACTTCATGACTTCTTATAATGTAGTCCAAAGAGTTCAATTCTAGGAATTTCTTGGTGACATCAGGACCAAACTGAACACCAACACCACGTTTGCTGGGTGCCCGTCCAACCTGTGGCTGAGGGTCTGACCACAGAAGTTCACACATCAGCCCTACAACACAAGTTCATGTAGGTGCTGGGTCCCCACAACATCCTATATGGAGGAAATGCCATTACCAATTCAATTTAGGTCCAGTTTTTGTGATTCTTTGTACAGATATAAAGTGGAACACACAATGTGGAGCTGACAGATACTTTCATTTATAGAACTTTTCAATGGATTCTGATTAACTTTGGTACTGGGGACTCTGTAATCAAAGCTACAATTCCACCTTGATTATTTTTCTTAAAAGAATGGATCATTACAAGAAAAGTAAAGGCATCCCTGTAACAGGCCGTGGAGGCCCATAGGGTTGTGAGATGTTGAGGTTCCCATATTTTCTAGACAATCGGCTCATAGATGGCGGCAAGGTTGTCAGCCCTACGCGCCTGCTGCTCTTTACCCCCAAGAATATTCCTGGTACTCATTTCTGTTAAGAGGCTGAGTCAACCCCAGAGCCTAAGTGCGGCTGGAAGGATTAGGTCATCTGAAAATAATCCAATGACCTCATCGGGTCTTGAACCCGCGACCTTCTGGCTTTTAGCATAGTGACTCAACCAACTAAGCCATCAGGTGCCAATTCATACAGAATATAAAAAGTATATCTTTTATAGATAACTTTTATTTCAGATGTTTCCTTAATATGGCGAATAAAATTAGGTTTTGTAACGGTATCTGTATTAAATTAAAATCAAAGCCAATGAAGTTAAAACTGAAAAACTGCATCTGGAAACTGTACTGCAAAATGTTGTTACATACTGTTCACCGTACACAAACAGGCTGTGCAGTGGAGTCCTTCCACATTAAACTGAAATGACTTTTGTGCAAATTAAAAGGCTACAGGCTGCAAAGTATTTTGGTAATTCTGTTTGTGTGCGGAAAAAAAGAACATTTACGAGGTCTGACAAAGTTTGCGAACTTGACACCATGCGCTTGCCATGGCAGCTGTGGACAGACACCTTAGTATGGCTTGATGACGCATATCAGCATTTCACAGCTGTGTTGCTGTTAATCTATGGCTCTTTCAGAGTGGCATCTATTTTTGTCTCAGTGTGTTTTGGTGTGCCATTGTGACAATGTTGGAATGAACATTAAATATCTTGTTAAACTTGGCAAGAGTGGAAGCAAAATCAGAGAGATGTGAGTGCAAGTTTACAGGGATAATGCTATGAAGAAAACAGCAGTTTATAAGTGGGTGACACATGTGTCTCGGGGAAGAGAAAGTGTCACTGACGAAGAGAGATCAGGATGGTCAGCAACAAGAGGAATTGAAGAAACACATGTATTAAAGACAAGCAGCGGCACGCACACAGGGAGCCTACACAGAATAATACCTGCAGTGCTGAAAACAAGAAGTACCCACTGCAGCACTATAGACATAGAGTGGGCAACCCTGAGAATTTTAAATTTTAAAATTTGAAAAAAAATTTAAAGAAATTTTTAAAATTGGAATTGAAGATTTTAAAAGTGCCAGTTTTTGAAAATCAAATTGACGTGTGTAGGTTAACAAAGATTTTGTACATATCTGACAAATATCAGTGGGGAAGATTCCGATATATCGAAACCTGTTAGCAATGGCGAAATGAACAATTGGGAAGACTAGTGTTTTTTAAATTTTAAACTACGTGGAGTGTAGCAGCTACGTGAGAGTATACACCTGATGATGGCCATTTGCGGCCGAAACATGTAGTGTAGAAGAAAGCAAGATGAAAGAACTACAATAAATTGTTGCACTTAGAACAGAGTTTATGTCATATATTGAAGAAACCATTGCAAAAGTTCATCAAATTGTGTGTAAAAATTGTCGGCTGACTGTCAGAAGCATAGCAGAGCATGCAAACATTGACAGAGAAACAGTTAGGAAAATCTTAACTGAAGATCTTGACATGAGGAAGGTGAGCGCAAAAATGGTGCCAAAGGACCTGCTCACACGGCCCTGTCTGTGAGGGAATTTTTAGCAAGTAAAGAAATAACTGTGCAGAAACACCCTCCCTATTCAATGGATCTAGCCCCCAATGACTTTTTTCTGTTCCTGAAGACAAAGGAAATATTGAAAACAAAAAGAAATTTTGATGACATCAAGAGTAATATGACAGCAGCTCTGAAGGTCATTCCACAAAACCAGTTCCAAAATTGTTTCAAAGGGGGGATTAGGTGCTGACATTGGTGCACAGCTTCCTAAGGGGAGTACTTTGAATGCAACCACAGTGGTATTCAGCAGTGAGGTATGTAGCATTTTTACTGCGATTAATTCGCAAATTTTATTGTCAGACCACGTATGTGTGTAGATGGTGACATCTGGAATAACATCACTGCACATCAGGACAAATGATACCATGCTACAGCTCAAGCAGTTAAGTGCCAGCTTCCCATCATGGCAACCCAGGCTTGATCTCGTTCAAATCATGCTAATGAGTGACCTTATCATCATACATTCAACCCTCGGTCCTGAGGGTTTCACTTGAGCATTTCAGTTTCCCTGCCAGTATTCATTCATTCCACTAAATTTTCCATATTCATTAGCCTTTAAGAGCCTTCCTAACTGTATTTTGGTCCTCAAATTGTATTTGAAGATACCCTGGCTAACGGTGAACTGCTTATCTTGGTATTACTCTGGAGTGCCTTGCAGAAAACATGCAAAATAATCTTTAAGGCTGCTCCTGTCTTCTGGGACTAGTCTACTACAGGAATTGTCAACCTTTGTCAGACCGTGGCCTGGTAAATTCTTTTTTCTATAAGACAAGGGCCTGGCATAATTGATGCTAGGGCCCAGTACAGGGCCGGGGCCCGGTGGATGAGAAACACTGGTCTAGTAGAAGTCTACTGACATATACCTTCTGTGATGTGACACCATATATATAGTCAGTTCATGTGCCACCATCCTCAAGGACAAAGGGTATGTCAAGCAGAAGCAGACAGTAAGCAGAGCTCTGTGGCAATCCCTTTCTGTGGCGTCTAACTGCCCAAGAATGAAATATTTTCTTTTCTGTTATAAAACTAAGTAAGACAGGTGACAAAAAGTCCATGTACATTATGTCCATGTCTTTCCACTTCTGTCAGTCATTTCACAGCTGCGTGTGTTGCTATCACATCTGCCGTCATACATGTCCTGTCCTTTCCTAAGTAGACCTTCATATCACATGTGTAGCCAGATATGTCACAATTACAGCCATGGAGCCAAGATGTTCTTGAGAAGTTGTTCACCCACTCATGAAATGTGCAGCATTTTATGGCACTCAAAAGGTTAATTCTCATGTTCACAAGAGCCTACCAGTGGTCTCTATAATGGGCCAGATGAATACAGTCCATACATTCATTATAGTATTACCCTCCCATCTATATCTAGGTCTTACTAATGGTGCCTTTCAGGTTTTCATACTAAAACTCTATACAAACTCCACAATGCTCCCATGTGCGTACTTCATTCCTGCCCAACTCATCCTCCTTCACTTGATCAATCTAATTACATTTTGGCGGAGAATACAAGTTACGAAGCTCCTCACCATACAGTTTTTTCCAGCCTCTGACTATTTTATCCCTCTTGGGTCCAAAGATCCTCCTCAGCACCCTGTCCTCAGACACCTTTGATCTATGTTCATCCCATAATGCAAGAGACCAAGTTTTGGACTCAGTCACAACTACAGGCAAAATTACAGCTTTGTATATTTTAATCTTTATATTTTTACACAACTGGTGAGAATACAGAAGTTTCTGAACAGAGTTTGCTCTCAACTTACTCATTAATCAAATTTTCAATGTTACAGTTATTCCCACTTATCTGAACTCTTGACACATTTTCATAGGATCTGTTTAGCTGTCATGTCATGGTTTTGTCATACATTCTGGTGACAAGACATCAACATATACACATTCTTCTGTGCTTACATCCAGAACAGCCTCCTTACTTGGGCCTCTTAGGCCTCCAGTTTTTCCTTGTGGTATTTATATCATCAGCCTACACCAGAAGTCGATGCATCCCACCAGGATTTCTTTGATCTTTTTAGTAAATCAAAGTTGAAACATGACGGTAATAAAGCATCTCCTTATTTTAGACTATTCTGAATAGGGAAGCAGACCTGTCACATAGTTTATAAATACATTTTTATTTTGAAACATGTGTGTTCCTTGGATATGTAACATTTGAAAATTATGCTCAACTTGATAAGTAACTTCGCCTGTTGCCAGATGTTCAGAAGGGGCATAATATTCTTGCTTTGCATTGTTTAGAAAGTTGAAAATGTTTTAGTTTTCACACAGTCTTTCTAATAGTTCAAGTCATTATTGCGTCGAGCACCGTCACTGTTTGAGAAGTGGAGAAATCTAAGAATGTGACAGAATTTGTCTTATCTTATTGTTTGCCACAAAAAGGTGAAACAACTGTTCAATGGTTAACCAATAATCTTTCAGGTTGCCATGTAAGCCAAGTCCAATTTGAACAATGACTGCTAAAAACAGACACATTTCATATTCAGTGACATCAGGCACTGGACATAGTCCATCATCAATGAAAAGTAAGCAAGCACTGCTCACAGCGTTGACTGAACTCCTCTACAACAACTGCTGCAAAATACAATATGAAAACATTGTGTGGAGATGACTTTTTATTTATTAGGGGTCCAACATCTTGTCTTTTGCCAATCATGTCACCAATGAACTTACATATGCTACTGTTTGTCGTACCTATCAGCTGTCCCTAATTTGTCACCCATCATGGTGCAAATGGGGTTGGAATCAACTTGTCAGAACTGTCATCTGTGTTGCTCTAATCAAATACCCCTATCTAACTGGGCCATTGATCAACCTTGCTTGTTTGTATACACTGCTTGGTGGGGTCAAACTTTTGATCCTTTCTTTATCCAAGAGGTGCCTTTTGAAATTGTGATGTCATGTTCTCATAGTGTGAGCACAAGAAAACTGTGTGTAGCATCTCAGCTGACTGAGTTTTACAAGTCAAGTAAGCGGCCTCCATAGTCTAGGGGTAACGTTCCCATCTCATGACTCATAGTACGTGGGTTCAAACCCGGTGGAGGTCGTGGAATTTTTAAGGGCGGAAAAATTCAGGGAACAAGTCCTCCGGGAGGGACTTTAAGCCGTGGGTCCCGTGTCGTAGCTTTACGGCACGTAAAAGAACCTCATATCTCCTAAGGAGGTCACCGAGCCAAATTCAAGGACATTTCCCGCCCAACAGTAGTCTCTAACGCCCCTGATAGATGGGGGAAGCATTATAGATACCGCTAAGCCAGTAGAGGCCGAACTCACTGGCTTGGTCGGGACTGATGGTAAGCACCAGTATTGGTAGGGTATAGAGAATGGTAGAATATCATAGAGGGAAGCACAATGGACCAATACTGGTCTAGTGCATGGGGAAACCCACCCTCTCCAATAACTAACTAACTAACTTCACAAGTCAAGTTTATCACACGAAATGCCCGGTCTTTCTGATCTTAGAACAGCAAAACCACTGTAGAGATAGATAGGAAGCAGTTTCTGTGATACAATTAACTGGCAATTTTAATTACAGAAATCATAAGAAATACTTTAAGAGTAATGAAGAGAGGCTTGGCTACATGGATGACCTAGAGCGAACTGGAACACAGGTTTATATACAGTATGGTCCCCATTATGTCTTCAACTTGGAATAAAGTAGGGTAGTTACGAGAAATGAAAAGATTTGATATTCTCTACCTAGACTGAAACAAGCCAAGAGTCAGGAGACCAATGGTAAAATTTATTAAATTGGTTTAAGTTGGTGTAGGGGCAGGGTTTCCTGATAAAACATTCCTCCAAGTTTGGCTGGGACAGGGAGTTCTTACAGAAATACAGGAAGAGGGAGTTTGTGGATAATTGTTCAGAATAAGATACATAGTATGAAGTGATCTTCTTTCTATGAAGTACTAAATCAGTGCCTGAATAGCTTAAATGTAGTGGCAGCACTATAGTGACTTCTAAACTTAAAAGCCTGTACCTCTTAACCTTTAAACGCCAGACTTTTGAAATGGTGGTAAGCTTGAGCTGGCCAGAGTTTATTTAAATGCCCACTGCTGGTGCACGTTTAAATGCCCGTTGCTACTCTGTGTTTAAATGTCTGTTCCTGCTAGGGTGCTTAAACAATTTTAAGCATTGTGTTTAAAAATGCTGTATCTAACACAATTTTATGATAAATGGATGGAATTAACTTGGTTTGTATCAGCAAAGAACAGTGTCGCATATTAAAACATAAGATTTGCAAACTTTTATATGAAGAGTTATATTTTATTTTCAATTTCTTTCTTTTAATTTTGATTCATACTGTAGAAATGGTTTCCCAGTTCTTCACAGACTTGTTCTGCATTATAAAATCAGTCCTACTTGTAACACTTGACATACGAGGGGGGACCCAAAAATAACCGGAATTTATTTTTGTTATTTTTTATTTTTGCATTTTTATTGAACTGTATATTAGTCCCCTTCAAAGTATTGTCCATGTGCATTAATGCACTTGTCCCAACGCTTTTGCCACTGCTCAAAACAGTGCTGGAATTCTTGAGGCTGGATACTGTTCAAAGCCTTTAGCGTGTTTTCTTTGACTTCATCCACATCACGGAATCGCTTTCCTTTCAGACTTCTCTTCATCCGTGGAAACAAAAAAAAGTCCGACGGAGCCAGGTCGGGTGAGTAAGGTGGATGAGGCACAATCACCATGTTGTTGCTTGTCAAAAACTGTCGGACCGTCAAAGCTGTGTGGGCTGGAGCATTGTCGTGGTGAAGCAACCAGTTCCCATTTCTCCACATTTCGGACCGTTTTCGTCGCACACTCTCTCGTAATCTTCGTAACACATCCAGGTAAAAATGTTGGTTCACTGTTTGTCCTGGCGGAACGAACTCTTTGTGGACAATGCCATTCACATAAAAAAAAACAAATCAACATTGTTTTCACATTGGATCGCACTTGACGCGCTTTCTTCGGTCGTGGTGAAGTTGGAGTTTTCCACTGGCTTGATGATTGCTTTGATTCTGGATTGTACCCATAGCACCAAGACTCATCGCCAGTCACAATTCTTTTAAGAAATTCTGGATCGTTCTGCACTTCACTCTTCAAGTCGCGGCAAACATTCACGCGGTTTTCTCTTTGGTCATCTCCGAGCAAGCGAGGAACAAATTTTGCAGACACCCGTCTCATGTGCAAACCTTCGGTTAAAATTCGCTGGACCGTGCTCCATGAGATGTTCGTTTCCTCAGAAAGTTGGTCAATGGTCTTTCGACGATCTTCATCAATTGCACGTTTGATTTTGGCAATGTTTTCGTCATTTCTTCCTGTCGAAGGACGCCCGGGGCGTGGCATGTCTTCTGTTGACATGTTGCCAGATTTGAAATGGGAAAACCACTCGTAGACCTGTGATTTCCCCAAAGCATCATCATTAAAGGCTTGCCGAAGCATCCCAACAGTCTCGGCTGCAGTTTTCCCTAACAGAAAGCAAAATTTCACGCACACTCTTTGTTCCTTCTGGTCGGCCATCTCACTAATCGCCAAAGGGTTGAAACAGGAACGCACACAACAGAGCACCACAGACAAACCACTTAACTCAGACTGACGCCAGCTCACTAACAGTCGCGGGAGACACCCAGCTAACACCACCTAACAGCACAACTCGTAACTACAAAGCATGCGCGCGCAACAGGTTGGTTCCGGTTATTTTTGGGTCCCCCTTCGTATACATAAAACAGATGGAAGCAATAAAATCATTTGGTCTTCTGCTGGCAAGTTTCACAGCTTTGTTAAACTCTTCACATTTTCAAATTTTTGACTAAAGGACAGATGAATGAAAGTATGGCTATTCAAGAAAAAGCTATAGGAGTCCCTTCTTCAGTGCTAAGACCTTCCGTTATAGCTGCAAGAGATTATTGGCCTTTCTATGGTCGTGAACAGACAGTTTCATCGTGGCTGAGATACAGAGTGTGATCTGTTTTCTGTGCATTCATAGTGAAATCGAATACTGTGGTGTCATTTCAGCCTATATATACATCAAGCAGATAACAAAAACGGTATGCACATCTAATTTTACTATATATTTTTAACATATTAATCTGCAGAATCTTCAATAAAAGTACTGGATTGTGGATGAGTTTGTTTATAACTCATACGTATACTCTTTTTGTTGTTGTTCACTTAGGTATCATTTTAATTCCTCTATTAGAGTTCTACTGAAGTCTGTCTGGTAATTACTACATTTAAAAATAAATATTTAGGATTGTGCATGCGCTTCTACTACTGGCGTGTGCGCATGCATCCACTGGCAGAGTTTAAATGCTCAACTGGCCAAATCGAAGTACTTAGGCCACAATGACCATACTCATCACTTGCCCGATCTGGGCACTTTGGACGTTAAAGGTTAAACTTTCAACCCAAAACTTTTGGAAGAAATCAGAGAGCATGTTAAAAAAAAATATGATCACAGTAAATAGTAGAAATATGAAATGCATCAGCAGCAGGTCATACTGCCAAAGCCACATGGAAAGGCCAAAAATGAAACATATGGTTCTAAGACAGATTAGTGACATTAAGAACAAAGCTATATTATGCAATTTGCATGCTCTGCAAGTAGGACATATAGCAAAACAAAAGATATATAAATAGTTGGGAAAACTTGCTGATGATACCTTCCTCTGGTGGCTGCCTGTTCCTATCGATCTTGCTGATCTCATCCAGTGTGACATCATCCCTGGAGAACAGCCCACCATGCATAACCTGAAGGAACACAAGCTCTGTCAGTATCATATACAAACAACTATTAGTATATACACAGCACAGCCGATGCATCCCAAAATCATACTGACCAGGACGCGGGTGTTAAGACAGTGTGCCAATGGCAGCCAGTTGAACACCTCACCAAAGAGTTCTGACATCTGAGCAGTGTACTTTGCCTTCACCTCACCATCAAACCCATACATCTGGTTCATACTGTGGCTCTCGTGGTTGCCTGAAAAAATCTTATATTGGATTCTCTGTGTGAACAGGTTACATCCATCTATTCAAGGTGCTTCAACTGTAAAACTATCAGATGGGTTTTATTAAATTTAACCCTTTAACGCCCAGCAGTTACTATATGTACCCCTTGCTTTAATATACTAAAATTCTACACTCTGTCCGCAAAGTATGTGAAACTGTCAACTACAGTCCATCATACTTTCTCTATACAGTAGCCAGATTGAACATTTTCCCCAAAACTGCTCATAAAATTAGTATAAATAATGAAATACACACAACATTATGTTACACAACTTTCATTTGAAGTGTGCAGTATGTAGTGTGATTAGCTGCACAACAACAGATTTATTCTGCAAATACATTACGGTCAGCTCCAATAAGTTCCACCATGTCCTCTTGCTTGGAAGGATATGTATGAGTGATTACTCAACGTATCTCTTTAATCATCTTGGAAATCGAGTAGTTTATGACCGGTTCTGAATGCTTCATTATTTGCAATTTGGGTCGTAATTATATGCGACATTTTTTTCCGAAAATGAAAGTAATGAAATACACACGACATTATGTTACACAACTTTCATTTGAAGTGTGCAGTATGTAGCGTGATTAGCTGCACAACAACAGATTTATTCTGCAAATACATTACTGTCAGCTCCAATAAGTTGTACCATGTCCTCTTGCTTGGAAGGATATGTATGATTGATTACTCAACATATCTCTTTAATCATCTTGGAAATCGAATAGTTTATGACTAGTTCTGAAAGCTTTATTATTTGTAATTTGGGCTGTAATTATACGCGACTTTTTTTTTGAAAATAATATTAAGCAGTAAAGAGTTGCTACCTAAAAGTGCTTCATAATAACTGTGTTTGCAGTGTTTGGTTTGAGGTACACCAGCCATGACTGTCCGAGCTGTAACACCTTGCAGTTCAGTAGAGGTCCACAAGCTATGCTTGCTGTGTGCTTACTGCTGATGCACTGTTTCACTTAAATTTTGACCCTGAAGCTGGGGGTGATATGGTCCTATGATATGTTTTTGGACTTCTATTTAACTATATGGCATTACACAGATCTTTTAGGGCTAGATAGTTTAGAACAAAGTGAACCCACATTTTAACATGCAGTTCATTCATATTATGTGACCAGCATGATTTTAAACAGTTGCGTGTGGCTGTAAGTAGACCAATACACACATAACTAAACATAACATAACAAACTACTATACTGCTACATGTCAGTGTCACCCACACCACACACTGATCAGCCAGGTAAACAATCACTAGTAATAACACTACCACAATTATATCACAAGGATGTTACCGCGAGACATGAAGAAATGTTCCGGGTACAGAAGTTTGAACCCAAATAAGGTGAAAATACATTCAACTGAAAATGATCCTCGGTCTACAAAATCACCATTAAATAGCTGTAGCTGATTAAGGAAATTGTATTTAACAAAAGACATTCCTGCTTCTCCTATGTCTGTCCATTTCATCACTGACATATATATATATATATTTACTTATTTGTCTGTTTAGGTGCAGAGGTTATACAGCATCGGATGGGATGAGTTTAAGTACACAAACAGATTCACAAGGAAAGTAGCTGAAATTCTAGATGAGGCTCTCAACACAATTATTTTGATATTCTGTGCCCCACAATACCATTTTGAGACATGTCATTTTACATTCATGTGAAATGTCACAGATTCTGACATGATG
Organism: Cryptotermes secundus; assembly: GCF_002891405.2. NCBI lineage: Eukaryota > Metazoa > Arthropoda > Insecta > Blattodea > Kalotermitidae > Cryptotermes > Cryptotermes secundus. The sequence continues at coordinate 669,645 of NW_019724777.1, read as the reverse complement.
GTATCCACAAGTCAGACACATTCCCTAGAAATTTCTGCAGGTACCCAGCAGCCATATGGCAGCATTGCAAAACACATTCAAGCATTATGGTATGGGCACAGGAGGCCATTGTAGCATGACGTATACAGCCTGCAGGAAGTACTTGTCACCACTGTGGCAACAAGACAAATATTCTGAACACATACTGGAGTCCTTCACTGCATTCCATACTTCAAATTCATGAATATGGCTTGAACTTGCAACACTAATTCACATCTTGTCTTTTGCACTAGAATCCATCAGCACAGGAACAGCCAGACCTGAGCTTCAAAAGTATAGCAACAAAAGGATACATAGGGATTTGTTGGTGACGGCAAACCATTGAGATTAAAAATATTCATGAGATCATAAAACTGTCCGTGAATGTCACCACAAACTGTAAATTTACTGTCATCAGCAACTGTAACTTCGACTAAGGATGGTTGTGACATGAAAAGCTGTTTCACATCCAGTAGAATCTGAAACAAAATGAGCATTCAGTACTTTTATCTAACTAGCTTTTATAAGTTTAGACTGCTGTAAAAGCAAACTTAAATTGGCAGTTGCATTCTGGCTCGTCACTGTACTGGGCTGAACAGGCAGCTTAGACAAATTTGCCAACAAAATGTTGATGGGAAAACATTCTGAATAGGCACCACCTGAAGGATCAAGAAGGATGTTCTCACCTTGTATGCATGCTTTCGATGAAGCTTGCCCTGTTCCTTGTACGTCTTTATGAGGTGCTGCATAAACTCCAGTGTCACCTTCCCATCTTCCAAGTTTGGGCCATTATAGTCTTTCTCAATTGCTGAAACAAACACAAATTATAGGACACGTATACAACAACACACATCCAAATGTGCAACAATGTATCACACAGCAATTACCCATATTCTCCAAGTTTATGGATTCTGATACACTCTTCTTTGTGTCATCTACACGTATTGCCCTCTCAAATGCCATCTGCTTCACAATCTTATTGCATTCTGTATATTTCATTTTGGCATCTATATCATTTGGCTTTGCTTTCATCACCTGCAAAAACAGTGCAATGCTCATGTAAATTTTTCCACATTACAAATGGCTCCACAGTACTGAGGAGAAACCATCTCAATATGTTAGCTGATCTCTTGGTCAAGATTTGAACTGGGTACCTCCAAAATACAAAAAACCATTAATCATGGTTAGGCTATATTATATTTAAGCATCCTGTTGCACTCTACACTTCTGTATGTATAATATAAATACCATCGTAAATGCAACAATTTATTTGCAGTTCTTTGTCTTTCTTCTTTTACACTACATGTTTTGGTCGTAACTGGCCATCATCAGGTGTATTTTCACTTACGTAGCTGTCACACTGCACGTAATTTAAAATTTAAAAACACCAACTCTCTAAATTGTCATTGCTGCGTTTCAAATGGTCCCGATATACCAGAATACCTTTGCTGCTTTTGTCAGTTATGTTTAAAATTTCTGTTAACATACACTCGTCGATTTGATTTAGAATTTTAATTTAAAATTTAAATCACAGGGATACCTGCTCTATGTCTACATGTGCTGCAGTGGCTACTTCTTGCTTTCAGCGCCATTCACGCATTATTCTGTGCAGGCCCCCTGTGTGCGTGCCGCTGCTTATCTTTAATATGTCTGCAAACATATTTTAATATTTATATTATACATATAGAAAAGGTTAGGCTACTTGAGCTTACAGCATAGCTGCATTATGCTACCTTTCTCACTGGGCAGTTAAATATTGCAGGAATGTAACTTAAATGAACAAGGGAACAATTTGTAGCAGCAATACATACGGCCTCATAGTCCCGGAGTGCAAGCTTGAATTTTCCCAAAGACATGTGGGCACCAGCTCTCCGATAATATCCCTTCACATACGTCTTGTCTAGTTCAATAGCTTTTGTAGCATCATTCAGTGCATACCCAAAACATTCGGTTTTCAGGTAGGTGATGCTTCTGTTGCCATAATATACTGCAACAGTTGGGTTGAGCTCTATTGCCTGTGAGTACAGGTCAATGGCCTTGTTGTACTCTTGTTCTGTAACACCAAGATTAGAGTTGAAGCTTGTTCATCTATACCAACACCAACAATTCCTCTTTTTACAGTTCAACAAATGATCCACTAGGACCACATACATAAAAATGTGCGTACATTCTTACGCAGCATGTCATTAGGCTTTGTCAAGTCCCCCCCCTCCCAAACACACACATGCACATGCTATATGGTGTGTGTGTGTATATGAGAGAGAATATTTACATGGGGAGACACAATGCTGCAGTAGCAGAATACTGGGCCAATTTAACTGATTCCCAAACCAAAAATGAGGCTGAGAGGGAATCATCACAAGTTGATCACGTACATGTTGCCCAAAGTCTCGCACTTAACTTATGGAAGCCCACATCAGTTCCAGTTACCATGTATTTATCGCCTGAATAAATAATTATCACAGTTTTAATATGACAGCATCATTTCTTCAGTTAAAAAAAAATAAAATAGAATGTAAATTGTGAAATCTTATAATTTTTATTCCAGATTCTTCAAAATGCTGAAAATTATATCAGACAACCTGAGTTCTGAACTTCTACAATAAATGTTAATGACAACTGTTTGCTACAATACACCTCAGACTTTAATCTTTTTTGTATGCTTTTCACCAAAGCCAAAAATCACATGCAGAAAAAAACAACATACTGCACTAAAACTTGGAACCAGAAAACACAATAACCTCTAACAGCAGTTCTTAAATAGTCTGCTTGAATTCTTCCTAACACAACAAATGAATGATGCGGAGAAGTAAAATTGCTGTCATGACTTCATGAACATTATTCACAAAAGTGTAAGTGCAAGGACATTTATTTATAAATTACCACCATCCTGCATAACATGGCAGTTTGAGTCTCAACTACATTTTCAAAAACCAACAAATTTACTTACTACACTCCAGTTTGTTGTGGTCTGAGTTTCTTTCTTTTTTAGGCTAATAAAGTCACTTACTTCATATATGTACATCTTGCACCCCATGCAGTATAAAAACTACAATGAATTCATGAGAATCTGGCTCTTCTCGACGAAGATTAATGTTAGAGTTGTCAAGGTTATGCATCTTGTAGTCCGGTAGGTAGGTACCAGCCTTTCAGAGGAACATACTGCCTCCACCTTCATACTTCACTTCTATCCTGAAAATGGAAACAACACGTTCCTCCAAAAAGTTTGTAACCACCTTCCAGAGACTATATATATATGGCGTCATAACCCAAATGGTATAGGTACAATGACTTTTCTGACAGAACTGTTCTAAATGCTGAAGGCTACCCTAATCGCTGAGAAACATTTCGCTTTCAATAAATACCTAAGAACCAAATGTGCCTTGAAACGACGCTCCCACTCACTCTTCTGTAATATAAAACAACAAACCTCCTTCTACTTTATTTGCAAAAGCTGCTTCAATGGTCTACAAATGTTAACACAGAACTGTATACTAATGAAGGCAATTAATCCAAGACCTACAATATTTAACAATACAGAAATTACTTCCATCATAATTCATACACCTAATTATTTCAAAATAGGAAGATCAGCATACTTTTAAAACAATTATTAGCTTCTTCTTTTATCTTCTCGGCCTTTTCAATATTTTCCGGCGAAACTGAAATCGTAATTTCTGCATTTTCACTCATTTTTATTACTTGCTTTCTATCCGAGCACTTTTCAGCACGGATCACTAGAAGGACTAGATTCTCGCAGTGCGGGAGTCTTTTATTTCACTTCCCATCACTACTCTTCATTGATTGTATTTCCATCCACGGGTTAGACAGATGCCATCCGAGTCCCTGCATTGGGACTGTGGACGTTCGATCTCTGCATAATTACACGCTCCGTGGTACATCTTGCTATTATTTACTAGCGAAATATTCTAGACCTTCTAGACCTTAACCATTCTTAAGGGCCATATTATTTAGTTGCTGGTAGTTACTGTGCAGATGAAGAGGTATATTTTATGTTTTCGAATTGACTGCAAGATCAGTCATAAATAATAATAGTTATACTGAGCAGATTATTGTCAGCATGTTTAAAAGGAAGCTGACGGCATTGGATTATCCTGATCCTGATCGCTTTAACGTGAACGGTAAGTTTGGTTATAGCGTGATACGCTGCAGTTTTGTAGTCGTATTCCGTCCGCGGACCGCATTTTATTGTATTTATTACACGTCCCAGCACTTCCGTACAAGGCTGTGGAGATCCATAGGATTGTGAGGTGTTGAGGCTCCCACATTTTCTAAACAGTCTGGTCACATTGAGATTGTCAGCCTTGTGCCTTGGCCACCCATAAACTCCCTGGAAGACCCCTGATTCTCATTTCTACAGTGTTCAAAGAAAACTATACAACCAAGTGTCCTTCAAATTAAATGTTAATCCACTAACAGCAAACAGTTTAAAATAACATTGGAAGTATTTCTGTTTGAATTGCACTTTCTGCTGTTACATAAATTTTTATTACAAAGAAATTAGTAATATACTGTAATCATATGTGTGTAAATTCTGCACACACACACAGGAGGGCAAATCAAAAAGTCTCTGCCCCTATTTTTTTTTCAGCCACAATAATTCACATACAGGGAAATCAAAATACAGGCAGTGTTCTAAGTACCTTAGACTATTTTTCCACATAGTCACAACCCCGGTTCAGGCATTTGTCCCATTGCACCACTAGTTTGGAGATGCTGCTGTTGTACAATTCGGCTGGTTGAGCGCAGAACCACCGCTGGACAGCAGTTTTCGCGTCGTCGTTGGAAATGAACCTCTGGCCTGTCAGGAACTTCTTCAGTGAACCGAACACACAATCACTGGGTGCGAGGTCTAGACTATACAGTGCATGCTCCATAATCTCCCATCCGAATGACTGCAGTCGGGTGGCGGTCCTGTTTACCACATGAGGCCTGGCGCCATGGAGGAGAACCACATCATTCATGAGAATCCCTGGGCGCGACTGATTATGTGTTCGGTCCACTGAAGAAGTTCCTGACAGGCCAGAAGTTTATTTCCGACGACACGAAAACTGCTGTCCGGTGGTGGTTCTGCGCTCAACCAGCCGAATTGTACAATTGGTGCGATGGGACAAACACCTGAACCGGGGTGGTGACTATGTGGAAAAATAGACAAATTTACGTAGAACATTGCCTGTATTTTGATTTCACTGTATGTGTATTATTGTGGCTGAAAAAAAAATAGGGGCAAAGACACTTCGATTTGCCTTCGTATATAAATAAATCATGTGTGTATATTATTATGCAAAGAGGGTAGTGAAATATATATATATATAGTTCTTTCATATATGTATTTTGTAATCATGTATGCACTTCAGTCTTTTTACATTGTATTTCGTCATTGCAGATGTTCTGTAACTGTAACTATAATGTATCTTTAGGTATTTTCTGAGTATGATATATAGACCCTGATTTGTCCTACATTCATCTTTCTGTGAGGTACAGAAAGCACGTGGGGGCTCATGGTAGTGTAGTTGGTTGAGGCACTGTGCTACAAGCCAGAAGATCGGGGTTTCATTTCCTGATGGTCATTGGATTTTTCAATTGACCTAATCTTTCCAGCTGCACTATGACCCTGAGGTCAACTCAGCCTCTAACAGAAATAAGTACCAGGAATCTTCCTGGGGCTAAAGGGTGGCCAGCACATAAGGCTGACAACCTCACTGCCATCTGTGGGTCGACTGTCTAGAAAATGCAGGAGCCTCAACATCACAGAACCCAATGGGCCTCCACAGTCTCTTACGGGGATAGCTTTACCTTTTTAAGGAAACCATTCATATGTCATCATGTGCGAGGATCTTGTATTTCAATGACAGAAATTTAATATACGAAACCACATTCTGGATTTCAGATACCAGCGAATACAAGAATCTTGTCCTGTGGCTTGAAGATCAGAAGATTCGCCATTATAAGATAGAGGACCGGAAAGCCCTTAGGGATATAAATTCTTCTGATTGGCCAAAAACTTTCAAACAGTACAGAGATGATCTAGCTTGCCCAGTGCTTAGTGAGAAGCCAGGTGAACAGCTGGAATGGTTGCTGGCATTTGCTGTCCGGCTGGAATATTCTGACAGTGGCAAGTAACATTTTCTCTTATTTTATTCTTTGTGTGATTCTGTAAAAGTATGTGGATGACAGAGTGATTGCCCATGGGTGATAAGCAAAGGACTCTGTGACAAGTACTATGAGCTGCAAGAAAGTCAGTGTCACACCATATATTTTCCTCCAAACTTTTTGTTTGCAGTCATCACCAAGCTCATATCAACAGAAAAGCATTGCCTTGCTAGCTGTGGGGAGTCATGAGTTGGCCTTGTAAGTTCAGGAATTAATGAAAAAATGACACAGTCTGGCCTCATCACACTAAATACTGTAATTTTGATGTTGCAGTGGAGAAGTACAAGAACTGTGTTAAGAAAAATGAACTCAATACTCCAAAAGTTGTGTCTGCCAATCCACTGGATAATCTCGACTGTAAGCAAAGTTCATTTCTGTGTGCATGTTAAAGGAGTTCACATTTATTATTTTAATAAGCCACTTAGAACAAATTGTCAGAACACAAAGCTTTCTGAGTACTTCACTGATAATGTAGTATCCTTCTTTATTAAAGTAATTGTAATATTGCAGTTGAGGGTGAAGATTTCAAGAGAGGTGTCAACACACTTGCGCAGTTGTTGCATGTTACTCAACATCCAGATCATCTAATTACCTTAAAGGCAGTGAGTAAGGTGGTATGCCAGCGACTCTCATCTGAAGCCATAGAAAACCCAAGTAACTTCATTGTGAAGGTTTGTGCATTTTAGCTAGCTCAATGTCTGGTGTTCTGTAAAACTTTTTAACATAAATGTTCACCACAATCAGGGCATTAGAATATTTTCACTGTTCATAAACTAGAAACTGGGTTAAAATTACATACAGTCTTCTTGGATGTTTCAGATAAACCTGTTCCCCCCCCCCCCCATCATCAGTGCACTGTTGTGATGGAGGTAGAGGGTTCCTCCGAAACTTTAGTACCTACAGTATTTACCAAACTAAACATCACATCTCAGAAAACTGTAATCTTTAAATTCACCGCTCTGAGAATTTTAAATCTTATAGAAGTTGCTGTGGTGTGATTCTCAGTAGAGAGCTTTTATATATTGCTTCCAAATGATAAAGAAAAAATCATAAAGGTTCCAGTTCTGTTTGTAAAATTCTGCAATATACCCAACACTTAAAGCATCCAAATTTTAGTAAAAGTTTCATATTCTGAATGCCCTGGGGCAGAGTATCCAGGATGTGGAAAGAACTCTGATGGTATCATGGAAATACTTAAACCTTTCATTGTAGCTGGTATGAGTTTGAATAATGTGAAATGACAATAACACTGGCTCATATGAAACAGGGCATGTTATCTTCATATGTGTATTTTTCCTCTTGAGCTTGTTCTCTCTTACAGGGTAAACCATTTCCTTTTCAAGAAGCTGACCTTGGATTTGACACTGGAGATTATGTGTTGAATCAGGCAGCAAAGATTCTGCGTCTTCTGTACATTCATAACCTCCGGGATTTGCAGACACGTATTAATGAGTGTATTGTGGCAGTACAAAGTGTGACAGCAAATCCCAAAACTGATACAAAGCTTGGGAAAGTTGGTAAATGAAATTACTGTATATCAGTATTTGTGAGTTTTAAATGTATATTATTTAATATATGACATGATTCTATCGGGATTCTCATTTTTCTAGAAGCAAATAACAATGTCAAACTTCTTAGGTGTAACATACATAAGTTCAGGATGTTCGGAAGCTGTCATACAAACGTCCCTCCGAATCGACTAATCGAGCAACTCCAAACCCTGTGATTACTGGAATTAAAAGAAATAGACACTTTAATAAATATAATTTAAAAATGTGTAAATTCAGTATAGGAGAACAGCTGTATTTCAAACGTTTCCTGCTGTATGTAGAAGGCAAAATATTAAGACATATTTTATATGTTTATTTTTTTTTTTTAAGATCTGATATAAAAGTTCATTTTTCAGACTCATAGTTTTAAGTGCTAGCGCACACCAAGGAAACTGACAACTGCAGCACAGCTGCAATTTCCGAGAATTGTTATCAGCCTAAGTTGAACACATGTTTTTGAATGGAGCAGCACAATTGAGAAAATGGCAATGCAACTCGCAGAAAGACTGAAAAACTCAACTTCTAGGCAACAGAGCATGCCAGTCTTCTCACAATTGCATTGCCATGTGGTTTCCTAGTGTCAGCTGTTATATAATGTATGTCAGTGATTCAGTTGTTTCTTAAGATGGCATGAAAGGTTGATAAAGCAGCTGATTTTGTTTTTGTGCAGTTAATTGAGCAAGAGCCTGCTATACATCACAAATGCCACCCAGACTATACTAGGCAGGACAAAATAGATTTAGCTTGGGAAAGAATTTCTGATGAGATGGAGCCTGGTATGCATTCAATGATAGAGGAAACCTGGCAGCAGCATAGAGTGGACACAACATTTTTCATGGATTGCTGCTGTAACTGCCGATAGCAGAATGAGTCATTAGTGCTGATAAATGTGCGCAGTCAAGTGGTCCGATTTTGTCACTGCAGGAAGTCGCATTAATGGCCAGTCTTTGTTAGAGTTGTTGATAGGTGGCCCACATTTATACAGAAATGAAGTTCACTATTGAACAGCGTGTTTATTGTCAAAACTTTGGCAAGAAAAAAACTTACAGAAAATGTATCCATAAGTTTTGTCATAAATATCCTGACTCTCCAGGTCCCACAAAGTCATGTGTATCCAAGCTTGTGTAAAAGTGGCGGGCTAGAGGTTGAGTGTGTGACAAAGAAGCAATCAAAGACTGACTGACTGACTGACTGAAGAAAAGGTTCGGGATATTGAGGTGTGACTACAAATCAGCCCTCGAAAATCATTAAGACGCTTAGCACAGGAAACTGGTGTTTTGCTAGGATCTGCTTTCTCAGCCACAAAATTAATCAAATCACCCATATAGAATAACAGCTGTGCATAAGCTGAAACAACCAGACTATGCAGCAAGAATTCATTTTTTCAATTGGCTGTTGCGAAATGTGCACGATGGAATCTTGGATCCACAGCTTCTGTTCATGACTGATGAAGCATGGTTTCACATTAGTGGCCATGTTAGTGCACAAAAGAAAAATAAGGAGTGATGAAAATCTTCATATTTTATAGGAAGTGCCATTACGTAGTGAAAAGGTGGGGATGTGGTGTGCTGTAGTCTGTGGTGAAACACTGGCCCCTTATTTTTTTCACAAAACTCTGACCGCTATACTAATGATATACTGAATCCATTCTTCAATCAGCTGACTGCTGAAGAAAGACAATAATGGGTATTTTCAGCAAGGCAACGCTACAGCACATTCAGCTAATGCAACCATGGCTGCAATATGGGACGTATTTCGACAGAATAATCAGCAGAAGACTGTGGCCTCCCAGATCCCAGTTTTTGCAATTTTTATCTTTGGGAAAACCTAAAGGGAAATCCTCGCAGCACTGAAGCTCTGCAGAGTGAAATAACATGCGTAATTTGGTTCAGTTACTACGGACCAACTTCAGAATGTGCCACATTATTTATGCAATGCAAGGCATGTTTGCAAGCAGAAGGGGGTCACCTTCAGCACCTGTCATAAGACACAGTAAGTTTGTGTTATCTTTTTACATTCTTATAAATGTGTGCATTTACAGAAACTGATGTGAGGGAATCAGAGAGACTACTTCACTCTCGCTAGCAGGGAAGGGCACAGTAGTCATGGAGAAATGTTCCATCCGCTCTATGCCGCTGTCAGGTTTCCTCTACGGCTGTATTAATGCAACTTACTGCACTGACAAGATCAGACCACCTGATGGCGCACATTTATAGTGCTAATGACTCATTCTACTGTCGGCAGTTACAGCAGAAATCTCTGAGAAATGTGTCCTCTCTATACTGCGAGTGTACCAGTGCATATACATACACATTTCTTTAATCCAACATTCGTCCAGGAGATGTATGTTGCATGATGCCACTTGAGCAAAAGAGACATTAAACAACACAGTACGTAAATTACAAAGTAAGTACAGAATCTAGTAAGAAAAAAGGTGAAGTCCCTGTGCTTAACTAATTAAGCACTATGCCATGAATATGTATGGGGGAGTGGATGAATAGATCCACGTTTTCTTGACCTCAGCACTAGTTGAAGGCGAGTGGTCAGCTTCACGCCACTTTACCCCCAGGAAAGAGCCCCTGGTACACTAATAGTATAACAAAATATAAGTGCTTAAATGTAGGCAATATAAGAAAGACTACAATTTATGAGAGGAATATTTTCAGTAGAGGTTATCCATAATGAGAAATTTGAAGGATTTGCATTTGTAAATTTTACTATTTTAGTCTTTTTCATATTTAATGTCACTTGATGGACCATAAAACCATTTAATGTTCTTATATAGAGCGTCATTAAGGATTGTATAGAGTTCTTCATAGCTGTTACTGGAAATTGAGATACTTGTATAATCGGCATACACTGACCTATTAGGGTTAACAAAACCGATAAATCATAAAAATAGATGTTAAACAGGAGTGGCCCCAATACCGATCCCTGAGGTACACCATGTTTAACAGTTTTTCCTAGATGAATGATTACATGTACTCAAAAGCTTCAATTTCACTCTTTTATTTCCTGTTGTGCAAAGCGTGACTTGAACCACTCTAGGCTTTTGACACCTTAAAATTGGAATTCTTTTAGCAATAATTTGTTATTTACACAGTCCGGCGTTTAGTCAAGTCACAAAAACACCTTCAATGTATTTATTGCTTCCAGCATTTAAAATAATTTTAGTAAGTTTATGTGTAACATTAATTACACACGATTCCTTTTACCTGTTGCGATTGCCAACATACCACCTTGGCTGTAACCTTTAAATCGATAACCATGGTAGCCTATATATAGTCCTGCACAAGTCAAAGTTATGCCGCTGATAATTCTGCATGACAGACAGGCTTTAGGGTCTTCAGGCCGTTCCACATCGGTCGACATTTTCTTCTGCGAAATCATACACGTGTAGCGCACAAGTACGCAAAAGGTACGGTAGTCTATCCGACAGATGGCAGGCTAAGAAAATGGTAACGATAGTTAATAACAGCAACATATAAGTATGCCCCAGACGACATTTGAAGCGTGTGAAACACAGTCCAGAGGTTCATATAGGAATTAGATACCTTACATACGTTTGGGGCAAACATATTTGTTGCATGGTTGTGTTCGACTGAGTTTCTTTGGTATCTACGTCAGTTTTCAATATGGCTCCAGTGCAATGACTATTATTAAAGCAGGAGTGAAAGAGCAAGTTGTTATAGTGATGTAATGGAACTCAGTTGCGCGTATCAGTGACAGAACGAATTTAGTACAGTTGTATATGTCCATGCGTGTTCGGTAGAAACAGTCATGATGGACGAAGACAATAGAGAAAATATTGGTGGACGTATCAAGAGGTTGGGATATAAGCCCCAAAGAGAAATTGTGTATTGTAAACTTTTACCTTATGCTGACCAGCTTGATGAAGAATCAGTACGCATGTTGTCAGAAATTAAAGCAAACTTGGGAAGAGCGGTGATGATGAGAGAAATGAGACCTGGATGCGGAATGTGGACTGCAAGATTGACGAAGTATGATATAATTTTTCTGAAAAATAATATACAAATATTTTTCATATTTTAGATGACAGCCTGCAATGAAATAATAATTAACCGAAACTTATAAGGGAATAAGTTAGATACATAGGTTTATAAGTAGTCTATGGAGACTGGTTACTTGGGTTGTGGGAGAAGTAATTGAGGTAAAACTGTTTCTGTGCTTAATTAAGTAGTACACCGCACATACTTGTGAGCTTGGATAACACAGTTGGTATAGAGACTAGCTACTGGCTGGAGGCCGAGGAATCGGAGTTCGAGTCCCGGTGGGGTCAAGAATTTTCACTACTCCATGTCATCTAGACCAGCTCTGCAGTCCACCCAACCTCCTATCCAATGGGTACCAGGGGCTCTTTCCCTGGGTGTAAAGCGGCCCGGGCATGAAGCTGGCCCCTCAACTCCAGCTAGTGTCAAGGTGCCAAGATACCCATGAAACTAGTTAGGCTTATTAAAATGCGTTTAAATGAAACGTATATTAAAAGTCCATTAGGTAAGCATTTGTCTCGTAATTTTCTTATCCAGACTGGTCTAAAACAAGGAGATGCTTTATTGCCACTACTTGCTTCAGAATATGCCATTAGGAATTTCCAGGAAAACTAGATGGGACTGGAATTAAATGGAACACATCAGCTGTTGGTCTATGCTTATGATATGAATCTACTGGGTGATAATGTAGATACCATAAAGAAAAACACACAAACTTTAATTGACACTAGCAAGGAAGTTGGTCTAGAAGTAAACAGAGAAAACTAAGTATATGTTGCTGTGTCATCTGAATGCAGGGCAAAATCATGACATTAAGATAGTTGACAGACGTTTTGAAAATGTGACAACAGTTCAGTTATTTGGGAACGACTATGACAAATCGAAACCTGACTCAGGAGGAAATTAAGAGGAGATTGAATTGTCTTCTTGTCTGCTATCTAAAAACATAAACATTGGAAGGTACACAGCTATAATTTTGCCCGTGGTTCTGTATGGGTGTGAAATTTGCTCTCTGACATCAAGGGTGGGACGTAGACTGAGGGTGTTTCAGAACAGGGTGCTGAGGAGAATATTTGGACTGAAGAGCGATGAAGTGATGGGAGGTTGGAGAAAACTGCATAATGAGGAGCCTCAGAACTTGTGCTCTTCTCCAAGTATAATTAGAATGATCAAGTTAAGGAGGATGAGATGGGCAGGGAATGTGGCACAAAAGGGGGAGAAGAGGAATGATTAGAGGATACTGATGGGAAAGTCAGAAGGAAAGAGACTTCTAGGAAGACCAAGACTTAGGTGGGTGGACAATATTAAAATGGATCTTAGAGAGATAGGATGGGATGGTATGGATTGGATTGGATTGATGTGGCTGATGATAGAGACCAGTGTAGGGTTCTTGTGAATACTGTAATGAACTTTTGGGTTCCATAAAATGCTGGGAAGGTCTTGAGTACCTGCACAATTGGCGGTTTCTCAAGAAGGGCTCAGCTCCATGAGTGAGTGATATGACCTCCGCAGGCTGATTGTAAATTTTGGGGACAAGGAACTTAGTTGTTTTAGTTTCCTGCACAGATTTATCATAATATTATGGGTGTGCTGTTTTTTTACAAATTCTGTCTAGTTTATTTTGCTAATAATTTAAGCTTAACTTGTACTCTTCTCCAAGTATAATTAGAATGATCAAGTCAAGGAGGATGAGGTGGGCAGGTCATGTAGCACGAATGGGGGAGACGTGGAATGCGTATAGGATATTGGTGGGAAAGCCAGGAGGAAAGAGACCACAGGGAAGACCAAGGCGTAGGTGGGTTGACAATATTAGAATGGATCTTAAAGAGATAGGATGGGATGCTATGGATTGGATAGATCAGGCTCAGGATAGTGACCAGTGGAGGGCTCTTGTGAACACGGTAATGAACCTTCGGGTTCCATAAAATGCTGGGAAATTCTTGAGTAGCTGCAGAATTTGCAGCTCCTCCAGAAGGGCTCAGCTCCATGGGTAAGTAAGTAATAATTAAAGCTAATTTATTATTTGCAGACTCTTGGTTTCTGAGAGTATTTGATAATTTCACAAAACTTGTCATCGTTTTCCAAGAGTATTTTATTAATGTCATCAACAAAGAGAATGGATTTTTACATTGAGGTTATAATGGGTGGATGATCAATAATTTTTACTGTAAAACAGAGAGAACCAAATTTGGGCCTTCTGGGGCTCCACACTGTACTCTATATCAGACTTTATCACAACTCTGTGGTTCCTGTTTGTAAGGTATGATTCTAACCATTTGCTTGCATTCCAATGTGAGTAGTATCATATGATTCACACAGTCAAAAGGCATGCAAGGTCACAGAATATTCCTTACCATCACAAATCATGGAGTACTATGACTGATAACATTTTTGCTATTAAGACAAGTGTAGTTGGCCCAGAAGTAGGAACCAAATTAAGTTGAGCTGTGGTACCTTACAGTGTATGTGTACAGTGTACATTGGTATGCTTGCGTGTGTAGCCCACAGCTGCTTTCTGTCTGCAGGTATGTGAAGTTGTATGGAATGAAGTTTTCAAAGGAAGACCACCTGACTTTCATTCATCTGATGTATCAGCTAGTGACAATCCCCAACTTGGAGCCATGGCTGGTCAGCAAGTTTGCACAGGCATTGATTATTCTTTTGAAGTGAGTAATTTGTCATCTGTGTTGTGAGGTCCTGTTTGCACCCAACACTGTGATGGAATATAACAGACGTATACTGTGTTGTGCAGGTGCAATGGTGAATTGCACATGTACATTTTCACTTAACAATTTCTTGTTTTTGATCCTGTATTGTTTACCTAAACATTTCCTGTGTGTGTCAAATTAAGATCTCTGTGGTGCACGCTGTTTCCAGGAAGAAGGAGCTGATCTCTCCAGAAGAACTGGTGCTTCCATGGAGGCCCTTATATGATCTCTGTAAGCGGATCATGGTCACTAGTCCCGGTGCTGTTGGCATGTACCGCTACTTTTCGTAAGTGTGAATTTTTTAGTTGATATAACAAAATGTCACTTCTACAAACATTTGTACCTCCTGCATTGCACTGTTTGTAGTCTAATTGCTGCAGGGGGAAAGGGGGTTGAAACTCAAACAGTAGTGTTGGTATGACTTAACGTTTCTTCGGAGTAACAAAATTTATTCGCCATGCAGCAGGATCTGTAATAGCATTGTATGGGCATTCAGGATGGAGGATAATAAAATAAGACAATGTATGGAAAGATGTAAGCCTCCTGTTATTCTGTGCTGTACAGAACAAGGAGAATTCAGACTTGTGAACTGTGTGAATGGACACAGTGGCCTCTAAGTGTTGTGTTGTGTTCACTGTTGCAGGTCACTTGACACCACTCTAAACTCAATGGTCCATGCTGCCAGGTAGTAAGTACTGGATTGTTTTGCAGACAGTGGTCAGTGTGCTGGTGGGAGTGTGGAAATGAAGTCAGTATGCTTTTTGCACTTTATGATGGAAATATATTAAAAGTAAATGACTGCTACAAAACATATTTTTGAAAAATAAGGTATAAGGAAAGTAAAGTACAGAGCTGAAACAAATTAATCTTTTAATATTTAGATAATGATTCATGTTGGTACACAGTTATGGTGTGAGGTTTATACTTTGTCACCCACACCCAGTTGGAAACTGTTACGATAGTGAAAAACATCGATCTTGATGAATTTCCATGTTTTCAGAACCCAAGAAAACGAAAAAGTCATTTTAGGAATACATTCTGTGCATGCCTGCATGCACGTATATGCACATGAACACACTGTTATGTGAACACTTGGACAGATTTTATTTATATTTGGTATTTAAGATTTTTTCTATCCATCATAGGTCAGTGTTTGGTGAATATGAACATTTAATCTCCAGGCCCCAAAATAGCAATTTCTCCTGAAATGACTGTAGCAATTTCCATTAAATTTCAGTCATTCATGGAGACCATTTCCCTAAATAAAACTGAACATATGGTATCTTCAGAGACATCCTCTAGTGGCCCAATAAAAAAAAGTCAGTGTTCTTGAAAGTGACAAAACTGATGTTGATTAAATTGTAATCATCTCTAGAGGCAGCATACCAGATGGTATTTCATAGGCCAAAGCATCCCAAACATGACAGGATTTGAAGAACAGCTCCCCATCTGGGGCTCAGTTGCAGAGTGTTATTTTTCTCATAAACAGCTCTTTGCAATTTCGGTTAAACTTCTTCAGATATATAATACTCATGTTCCCAAATAAAACTATATTGGTTACAAGTAGATACTCTAGGGTTCTGATGATGGTGTATAACACAGAGATGTTGGGTTTGTAATTAGTGATTGAGGCTAGCTCTTTCTAAGGGACCCAGCAGAGTAGATGTCTTCCCTCACCTGAGGATGGAAACAGATCCAGTTTCCAAAACGTGTTTTTTCCTAGTTATTTAGAATCCAGACAATGGACAAAGTCAGAAAACCCAGTATCCCTGTATATTGGTTACATTTGCCATAAAATGATAATTTCCTCTCTAGGGGATCTAGGAGCAGCCATACATTTAGAAATGGTTTCTATTTAGAGTAGATAATTGTTTTTAATTTTTATTCTAGGATAGTAGAAGGGTGTGATCCATCAAGGGTATATGAGAAAGTATGTTCAGTGTCTTTGCACCAGTTTTCTTTCAATTGAAAGGCAGTACTGTAATTAATTCAACAAGAAAGTGAAAGTAGAATGTATACAATGAAGAGAAAGTTTTATGTGTTTCAATTCAAGGAACTGGAATAATTTCAGTTATGTATACACAATTAAATACAGGTCTAATTATAAAGAAGTATCCTCAGACAAAGAGATGAAATATAAATTTTTGCATTTTCCACATAGGGCTACACAGAGATCAGTGATTATGAACCATGTTGCAGCTATTTCCCTGCCTCAGCCACGCAGGAGGTGTTGGATATGTTCCGGCCCCGTCTGTGCCCATTTGACTCAGGTGCAATGTGCACTACAGTCGAAATGCTGGAATGGTTCCTTCCCATTTCACTGCCTCCTGTAAAGAGCTGCTTGGGTCACCAGCTCTGGTTCCATGAGTTCATGAATCTATGGGAGGTGTGCCACAATGCACCAGCCTGGGAAGGCGACATATTATGGCTAATGGCACGGCTGGCACGTTGCAACATCGGCTACATTGACTGGGAGCCGTACATCCCACTCATGTTCACAAGGTTCTTGCGCAGCCTCAACCTCCCTGTGTCCTACAAGAATGTGCAGTCTTCCAAACATCATAAACTGGACTCTTCAGCCATTGCACTTTGGACTGTATCTGTAGTGGTGAGTTAATACGAGCCTCTACATAGCTGTCACCACTTTTCATCTGTATCTGATTCGGTCTGACAGTCACAGACCATTGGAGACATCACAGCTACCTGAAAAAGGTTTCAATAATAGGAATATCTGATATAAGATTAATTTTGTACTCATTATTCACATTGTGGATTATGTTTACAGTAAGTGCATACAAGTATATGCTCTCTGACACTACACATGCTGAAATACAAACAGAGAACTGTAGTCCTGTCTCTCTGTCTTACAGTATAGTGGCATAAGTGTGTGGTTGACAGTGATATCAGTATATTTATATTTCAGGGAGGTGGAAGCACTGCACAGAAGTACCTGGACAAGTTTATGAAGGCAATTGAGTCATACTTTCATCCTGCAAACTTTGGGCGTTGGCTGGTGAAGCTCAAGGACTTATTACGCAAACTGCCATACTATTTCATTCAGCGACTGCATACGTTAGTACAGTGCAAATCATTTTCATCCATGGGTTTTCATTTCACAGTTTGTTTTCAGTCTTGTTTTTCTTCCATAGTTATCCTCCCATATTTATTTATGATTTATTTTCTGGCACTATGCTACAAGCCAGAAGGTCATATGTTAAATTCCCAATGTCATTGGTTTTTTCATTTCAGTTTCCTTCCAGCCGCACTATGACCCTAGGGCCGGCTCAGCCTCTAACAGAAATGAGTACCAGGAATCTTCCTGTAAGGCTGACAAACTCATTGGCATCTGTGAGCAGATTGTTTACAAAATGTGGGAGCCTCGATGTCTCACAACTCTATGGACCTCCATGGCATGTTATGAGTACAAGGATAGCTTTACCTTTTTTCTCTATTTGTTTATTTTATCTCTCATACTTTTTTTTCTAATCCACTCAGTCTCATTCTTGGTGTTTGTTAATTGTTGGTCTGTCTTGATTTTCAGTTCTCTTTCTCACCCTTTACTGATTGGTCCAGTTTACTTTTTACCTCCATACATTAACCTTTAATGTACTGACTTTTAAATTACCAGCAGCCCTCTACGGCTGGAATTTAAATGGCTCTAAGTCTTTAACATTGC
The DNA here is from genome assembly GCF_002891405.2 of Cryptotermes secundus. Taxonomy (NCBI): domain Eukaryota; kingdom Metazoa; phylum Arthropoda; class Insecta; order Blattodea; family Kalotermitidae; genus Cryptotermes; species Cryptotermes secundus. Next base: position 651,509 of record NW_019724777.1, on the reverse strand, counting down.
AGACTTTCAGAAAAAATGCATATTTTCCATTCTATGCAACATAGAAATATGAACTAAAAAGAAACTGAAAGACAATAAAATTTTCTACATATACACAAAAGAGGAAATTACAGAAATGAAAATTAGCTGTGATTATTTTGTCATGAAATGCAAAATATATTCTTTATTATATATGTTATGAAATTCCAAAGGACTTACCCGTTGTTTTTTCTTCAACCTTGAATCATGGTGATATTATAAATATAATCACGCTAAAATAAATAAATAAATAAATAATAAAATAAATTTCTCCCTGTAACAGGCCGAGAAGGCCCATAGGGTTGTGAGATGTTGAGGCTCCCACATTATCTAGACAGTCAGCTCAAAGATGGCAGTAAGGTTGTCAGCCTTACTCCCTGGCCGTGCTTTGCTCCCCAAGAAAATTATTTAATTAATTCCTGGTACTCATATCTGTTAGAGGCTGAGTCAACCCCAGGTCCATAGTGCGGCTGGAAGAATTAGGTCAATTGAAAAAATCCAATGACCTCATTGGGACTTGAACCTGCGACCTTATGGCTTGTAGCATAGCCCCTCAACCAACTATGCTACCGTGTACCCCTAAATATAATCACACTATATACAAGAATGTTTTGTTCACACTGTACACAAGTTTGAACTGCATCACTTCACAGTTTACGATACCTCATACTCTGACGCGTGTGCGCCACTTCTCAAAACAGTCCACCACATACAGCCCAACATCACACTTTTTAAAGTAGAAAAGCGTTCTTCTGCTTTTCTAATTTAGAGAACAAACACAACGTCTTTGTTTCACTTTGGTTGACCAGTGTTGTGAATGTTTCACCTCCAGTTGACTCAGTTGGGTCCCAGGCCTCCCCCGAGAAATGCCACTGACCGTGATATTCGCCTCGTGCAATTGAAGAATGAAATCCTGCACTAATATTTCGCAGAATTTTTTATGTGTCGTTTTTCCATCACAAGACTTTTGTAATAGATATGCATTTAGAATATTCGTATCTAGAAGGTGGAAAAACAATTTCTTTGTCCATTTCCATGTCCTCTGAGCAATGCCATAACTGGGTACCATCCTGTCAGATATATCCACAAAGCCCATGTGTGCATTGTAGTCTTCAATTACATGGGTTTTGACAGCATGGTCAGATTCATCTTGGAAGTTTCCATCCAATATAGGAGGGTGCGTATTCATCAGAACATACACATCACGCTTGTCTTTCCAACGAACAACACTTAGATGCCCCTTGACTCTTGTAACAATATCCCCTTTTTTTCAATTTTATTGATTTGGGCCAAATTTCTTGTGGCATTCCACACCTATCATTGTAAACGGTGCCACACAAATTTATTTTCCTCTCTAATAGATCATCAAATAATGCAGGGGAACTGGAATAATTGTCCACTTAAATTTTGTGTCCTAAGCCTTCTACTCTTCGAATTAGCTGGAGAAAAATGCCATGTGTTGATGTAATTTCTTCTGTCAGAAGTTGCCTTTGTTTCCCTAAATAAACTGTCATATCATATGTATAGCCAAGAAAATCGCGAAGCTTGTAAATTTTTATACCAACTCTTTTGTGTTTCTTCGGAATGTACTGATGAAAAATCACCCTTCCTTTGAAGAGCGCTATGACTTCATCAACAGCAAGATGTTCCGATAGATTGTAAAGTTCACAAAATTTGTTGTTCAGATTGTAAAAATCTTTTATAATTTGGGCCATCTTGATTTGCAGGAACTTCATTATTTTCAAAATGCAGGAATCTCAAAATGTGGAAGAAACGGTCTCGTACCATGGTGTTATGGTAGAATGTAGTGTAGCATTGTTCATCTCTTGATCAACAATTTTTGAGGCTGTCCTGTTGATTGTGGCCCATTTGAATTATTATTGCCAAAAATGTATACATCTCTTCAATTGTAATGTCGGGCAGTTGAACAGAAGGGCTTGGAGCATCTTGGCATGCCGTAAATTGATGGAAATATCTATTGGTTTCTTGTAACAAGATTTGGAATATTTGCTGGAAAACAGAATGAAAATGGAAAAAGAAGAGGACTGTGCATTTATATTGGGAGCAGCTTATCTGTTGATTCCACTCGGAGGACCAGTGAAGTCTAGTACCTTTGGCAAATCCTCGGGTCTTCTTTCACGAAACCTAATTTCCGTTTCCTCTGCTTCATTACCTGATGATGATGATGATGACATATTTTCATGAGGTTCAATGAACTCATTGAATTCTTCTAACTCTTCATCAGATTCCTCTTCCATCAATATTTCCGCGTCGAGAAGTTTTGAATATCGGGCACGTTTTTGGGGTTCCATCTTGGGGGAAGGGGGTTTCCAGCTAAATCGAATAAATTATGTTGATTGACAAAGTGATACACTCACCTATTAGTAATACTCGCAAAATAGTGATGTGAAGTAATTGTAATAGTAGTCAGAAAAGAGTGCCAGTCCGACACTGATACTGAAAGTCACAGTGGTGAAGATGCCTTTTACTCACAAAGTGATACTGGCTCAGTGGGTTTATACCTCTTCCGAGACACAAAATAAAAATGATATACAAAGAAATATATGACAATCCGACACTGACTTCCTAACTGATAATTCGCCACTGAAAATCAATCCTATGGAAGCTATGGAAGCACTGATCTGCAAGCACCGATGAATATTTACTCCTAAATTGTCAAAACAAAGCTGGGCTCTATTTGGCTGACAAGGTCATAAACAGTCATATCTAAATGTAAATAATATCGAAACCTGTACGGTGATAGGCGATTTCACTGTTCAGAGCTAACAAATGAACCTCCGACACGAACTTGCGTGGGTTTGTTTTGGTTTCAAACCCAAGATCAAACTGTGAGCACTCCCAAAGGGAGCACTTGTCCTGCCTCATATAACATTTGTCCAACACAGGGTGCTACTTGCTGTAGATATATATAACAAATTATATATATATATATATATATAACATTGTTAAATGTTAGTACTTGTATTAAATGGTGTAATTCTTTCCACTAATATTTTTTTTTTTGCTGCATCTGATATCCCAATTAACTTCAGTGGTCCAGAGGCTTGTAGGATGTCCCATCTCATTGCCAGTCCTTGTTTCACAACCTGTTCACACAGCCTTGTCATGCAACCTGTTGTAGGGAGCGGTACAAGAAGCTGACATGGGAGACGCCCATACCAGACAGTCACAGACTCACAGAGGAAGACATCACTAACTTTGTGCAGTCCATTAAACCTGTTGCAATGCAAGCTATGTTCTCCAAGATGGGTCTTGTAGAAGTAAGCCAAGCATTGCAGCATTTGGCAACATTGCGCCCAACAATCATCATTCCACAGATAATTGAAAGGTAAGTCACATGGCCAGGAAGAATTTGAACACAGAATGGTTTTCCATTCACATTTGTAACCTTATGCAATGTTGTCAGGATGTACTCTACACTGGAGATGCTGACAGAGCCCCACAAGCTTACAGCAGCCATGCAGTGCATGGTTGCAGTGGCACGACCAATGGTGCAGGGTGGTGCTTACAAAGAGGGACCAACTCACGTCATTCCATTGCTCATGTCAACATTGCCAGGAATAGACCCAAATGACATCAAGAAGTGCTTTGTCACGTTCCAGTTCATTTCCACGTTTGCAGCGTTGGTTCCCATTGTGGACTGCTCATCCGCCCCAGAGTACTGGAGGAATCTGACAGAGGTACTTCAGAAGCATGAGTAGTGAGTGCTGGATGGTTGGTCACTCTAGAGCAGACTGTGATGCTTGTTGTCTGCTTGCAGGAGGAGGAGATGATTGCTCTAGCCACAGCAGACTTTGAGGATTTTGTGCTGCAGTTCCTTGACCGTTGCTTCTTACTCATAGAGAGCAGCTCTATGGAGGTAACTCGTCTGGAACGTGAGGAGGACAAGCGCAGTAAGCTGGAGAACATGGCAGAAGGGGCACTGTCTTCCACCTGTACCACTGTGCTCATGCAGACCTCATCTCAGATCTTCAAGGTATGAAGTACTGCAAGCAAGTACTGAACTCTGTTAATGTCAGTACTCACCATTGGACCTAATCTTGAGCCAGTTCAGTCCAGTCCCTGTTACATATGAATCCAGTCTCTGCTTGTTTTTAACTGCTGCTGTATAAAATTAGACCTGGAGTGTGGCCTCATGTCATTTTCTCATTTTGTATAAAATTCATAGTAATGAAGTGCTTTAATCTATTAGATGTAGTCACATTTTGAAATCTAGTAAAGGGTCCACACTGGAAGATGAGTCACAGATTTGAATGTTTCCCACCACGTAAATCCTTGAGTCACCACTGGTAAGAACAGGCCCTAGGACTTGACTGATATTAAAAAAACAATATTAATTTGCAATCACAGTTCTTGAATTTTTATGCTTGATGTCTCCTCTGGTTCTACTTTTGCGGCTTTCGGCATCATGTCACAGTATGTAGTATGAAGGTTTGCAGAGCAAAGTAAATGATTTCTTTCAAATCATATATTTCGATTGTCCATAGTTGGTTGCATTGCCAGAGAGTGAATTTCTTATATAAAACAAACATGTCTAAATTATCTTAGAAGGAGTTCCTTTGAGAACCATTACATGGTCACTGATGATAAGCTGCTTTTTCAATAATGTAAAATGGTTTTTGTCTGCATCAGCAAAGTTATAAGTTTCATTGTAGGAACACTAGAGTTTCCTCATTTAAAACAATTAAAGAATTGTGCCAGAGGTAGGAAGTATGGCTGATGTAGGTTTTAGCTAAACACACTGTGAAAGTTGGCCAGCAAACAAATATCAGCAGTGATGGAGGGAGCCCACAGCAATTGTAACAGTTGTCTAAAACACTTTGTACTTTTACTTTATTCATTAATAATTATGACATTTCAGATAAATACAAAATTAAGGTTATGCACATTATGCTGAGTTCGCTTCAGAACAATGGATGAGGTCTGTCTCTCTCTAACTCATGTGTGTCTGTCCTGTTACAGTCAGCGCTGAAGAAGCTCCACTCCTTTGTGACAGGACGGATTCTTGAGACAAAGGTGGCAGGACACTTCATAGCGACAGTGGTTCGCTCATTTTCCAAGGTCAGTATTTTCCAGTTATTACAGATAAACTGAAACAAACAGAGACTTCCTAACCCTGCTTGGGGATGCACTTCGTGAAACCAAGTTACTGTTATATGGCCACATTGAGCATTTTATTGCAGGGCTGTTAGTATACCAAATCCTAGGAAGTGGATGCACATTGGATTGAACACAGCTACGGAGCAAGAATCATTTAATGCCCATCCTTTTAATATTGTTACAACAACACATTCCATAAAAAATGCAACAAATTATTTCTTTTTTCTTTCACTTTAACTTTTGACACAACATGTTTCGGCACTAAATGGCCATCTTTAGGTGTCTTACTATGCTAAAACTGCTACACTGCACCAATATTATTCATTCATTACATATGCAACTCCATGCTTCCTGATGCAAACTGTCATAGTTGTGGTCTAACTGGTATGGGCTAAAAGAGCACACACTGCCTGTTTTTCTATTTGTAAGCCCATTGTTGTGTTATGTTTGCAGTCTAATTTTGCATAGTAAGATGCCTGAAGATGGCCATTTAGGGCTGAAACATGCTGTGTTGAAAGTGAAAGTGAAAGAAAGAAGGAATAATTTGTTGCATTGTTCACAGACTGTGTAGTATATAAACAGTTTTAGATATAGTAATTCAACAGTATGCTTAAATACAACCTGTCTGGCCTGCCTCATAAGGCATATGCAAAAAGGTCAGTTTAGTGCCTTATAATCAGTATAATTTTTGTTGGATTTGAGGTTCTAACAGTGGTGACTGTGAGCAGTACTGATGCTGTGTAGTACAGCAGAAATTTGTGGATGTGTCAAGGCAACATGCTATCTCCAGAATTGAAAGGTAAGCCAAGCATGCAGCAAGCAGAGCTCTGCTCTTGCTGGTTGCTTGGCTTATCCTTCAAGACCGAAGAGGCAGCTACATTCCTGTGACTCATAAATGAACTTCTGCTGGACTACACAGTATCACATACTAAGTAACATAACTTGTCAAAGTTATTTTTGTAAAAGTTAATTTAGTACATTAGAAAATTGTTCAGAGACTTTCATTCTGTTTGCTTTCATGCTGAATGTGAGAGTGAGTATGTTTGGATCAAAATGCTGAGGAGAAAAATGAGATGCTTCACATAATATGTGGAGGTGGCTGTGACATGTACCACAGGAAGGGAAACCAAGAATGTACACACAATTTGGTAAGGAAATCTCTGTGGAATAGAGTACCTGATACCGACTGGGTGGGACATACAGAGAGGCTGTTAATCAAGTGGAAGTGATTGTGAAGATTTGTTCTGTGTGGACAGGATTTTGTGATTACGATGGTGAACCTCAAGGTTCTGTAACAGTGAGTTGATTGTCTGAATGCAGGTAAACCCTGAGGAAACACTGCGAGTGCTCCTACCACACCTGTGTGACACGGTGCTCACTCTGGTGGAGAGTGATGACATCTTGGAGGAGGAAATCCTCGACAATGAGCTGCTGTACAACTTACTTCTGCTCTCTGAAGTGAGTTCCTGCAACTAATGTACAAGTGTTGAATCTGTTGACATTCCATCACACAGCTCTGTCTAAGCTGCTGTACTGTTGGTATTGATTTCTTCTCACTTGACCTCAACACATCAGCTTGATACCCAGTATAAAGTGACTGTGTCATAATCTGCATATTTGTGCAAACACTTTCACTTGCAGCGACATACCCCAGTGCACATTTCAGTGCTGGCTCTTGCATTCTGTATGATATGACTTGCTTTGTATGTTCTAAGCAGAATTATGTAGTAACATCTCCTGGCATATTTCTGTTCTTAAAAATTATTTATGAAAGTCGCAAGCAAAAGTGCCAAATTAGAAGCAGAGAGTGTCATTTTCATGAGGTATGGAATAGCGAGAGACAAATGTGTGCTTGTTGTGTTTGTGACTAATTAGTTTCAATAAGTTGTATTGTTTGTGTCGAGGTGGTGGACTGCCGGGGCAATGCTCTGTTGCCTTATATGGGAATGCTGCAGCGAGTATTGGACCGTACACTGCACTTGGCGTGTCGTGAGGGTTTCCTCTCTTCAAGCTGTATCCTGCGCCACATTCTGTCAGGCCTAACTTCGATAACTCCTGTAGAGTACCGCAGTGTTCCTGGATCCTTTGACCGGCCCGTCAAGGACTACCTGCCCATCAAGGTATGCATATTTACTCCCTTTACATAATTGTTCCCACTTCTGTCATGTGTATAAGCTTACTGTGTTGGCAGGACTGGGGCATGCCAGGAAATCCTTACAGCATGCAGCTGAAGTGGTATGTGCCTGGTAATAATGAGGTCGCTTGTGTGCAGTCACTCATCAGTAGGTATCTGCCACCTGAACTGCAGCGTATCAATAGCTTCATCAGTGATGAGGTCCAGCTCACAAGGTAAACTGCAGGTGAATGAATAAAGTGTAACTTATCAGCGACGCTTGCAAGCCACAGAGTGAAATTGTGGGGCACTGTTTCAGGGAGGAGCTGCAGTGCAGTTTAGGCATTGTGATCGCTGTGCTGGGTTGCCGTTCCATGCTGCCTGTGTGGGACGAGCCGCCCGTCAAGCTGTGAGTAGCATTGTGAGTTTAAAAACTGTTCAGTAGTCAGTGTCAGCCAATGAAGCCACATAATGTTCTTTGCCCACAGGATTGACAGCTGCTTGCCCATCACCCCATTCTTACCAAGTGTTGATGTTGGAGGGGGGCATGTCACAATGCCAGATGGTAGCAATGTACGCAAGTCAGTTGCAGACACTGTGAACCGGCTGCAAGAAAAGCTGCTACTTTGTAGAGAGGATGATACAAAGTCTTTCTTCAGTCTCATTGTTGTGAGTTCACTTATCAGTTGTAGTGTGAGTGCTCCTTTGACAGTTGTGTGCCATCACTGTGAGGCCAATATTCCATGTTACAGCTGTGGGAGTACCTACTGATTGACCGCTTTGGCTCCAAGAGCTGTTATGAGGTTCACTGGAAGAACTTCCGCATGTTGAAGAAAGTTCTGGAAAACAAGCTGGTGGGGCAGAAGCGACACCTGCGTGCTCTCCTCATAGACAGGACTATGTTGCAGCATGAGTCACTGCTGGAGCAAGGCAGCATGTGCCTCACCCCAACTCACCGACAGATGATGATAAATCTCCTGACACTCAGCACCAGTCACTACAGTGAGGTGAGTCTCCTCAGGGTGTGCTGGAGCAAGGCCGGTTTACTGCAGGATTATGACAGTGTGAGCAAGTATTTATCATATTGCAGGTGCGTTCTCGGGCCCAGGTGAAGCTCTTCACAGCGCTCGACCAATTCTCATACTCATACACGGTGCTTATCCCTCACTTGCTTAGGAACCTCCAGCAGGATTCAAGCCAGTTCCATGAGCAGTTTAAGGTAAGTCCAAGATCAGAGAGAGCAACTCTCACTTCTAAGTGAAAGTGTGTTTCCTTTCTCACTATTGAGGATACATTTAAATAACATGCACATGGGAAGAGAGTCGTGTCACAGCTTTAGTGTCTGGCCATCTTGCTTTTCACTATAAAAGCAAAACTCTGGGAAGTCAGTTATGTTACTCTGCTGCTGTAGGCTGGGAATAACAAGTGAGGTATTGGCTGTGTAGTTGTGAGTCTTGGAATTTTCAAGATTGAATTGAGACAAAACTTTCAACCTCAGTTTGAGGATTTCAAATAACTGCTTGTACCTTGTGCAGTGTCATACAATCTTCCTGAGCCATCAGAATCATAATATTGGCAGCACTAATGCAGAACAACTTATCAACAAAATCTGTTTCTTTCCCTCCCTCCTTCTGCCCACAGTGAAAAAGTACATACCCCTAGAATTGAATTTCCTTTAATACAATGATAGATGGACACATGTTAGGTGTTCCCTTGTCACCACGGCATGGCATGTCCTCAGGTTGCAGATGGAGAGATGGCCTCCAGATAATGAGGGTAGCTGCAAATATATTTAATAAGCAGTTGGAGAAAGCCAACAAGGGGTGGTCCTCCAGCTTGGGGGTTGGGTGTGGGGCTAACAGCTCCTAACCATAAAAAATAAGCAGCTTGTTATGAAAGATCACAAGAAGCCTTGGACCTTGATGGATTCTTCAGATAAACATTCTAAGAGAAAGAAAATGGATATGAGATTTTGTGCTTGGAATGTTAGAAGTATGTATAGGGCAGGTTCACTAAGGGCAGTGACGGAAGAAATCTCAAATATAAATTAGATTTAGTGGGGGTACAGGACGTCAAATGGGATGGAGGTGACACCAAACCTGCAGGCAGAGATACAATTTTCTATAGAAGGGGGAATGAAAATCATAAGTTAGGTACAGGTTTTTTCATACATAAGAGAATCATAGTAGTTAAGAGGGTAGAGCTTATTAATGATAAGATGTCATACATAATATTAAGAGGTCACTGGTTTAATAGCATCATTCTGAATATTCATGCCCCAACAGAGGACAAAATTAATGATATGAAGGACTAGAACGTATTCGATAAATTCCATAAATACTACGTGAAAATTCTGTTAGGAGATTTCAATGCCGAAGTAGGTAGGGAACACATTTTCAAACCAACAAGTTTACATGAGAGTTTATATGAAATTAGTAATGATAATGCAATTAGAGTAGTAAACTTTACCACATCCAAAAATCTTATTGTCAAAACTACAATGTTCACACATTGTAACATTCATAAATTTACTTGAACATCTGATGGGAAGACACATAACCAAATTGACCATATTTTGATAGACAGGAGATGGCATTCAAAAGTATACTTGATATCTGATAGTTCAGGGCAGCGGTTTGTGATAATATCTACCATCTGGTGGTGGCAAAAGTTACGGAAAGACTTGCAGTGAGTAGACAACACACTGAGTTCACATGGAGAGGTTCAGTCTCAAGAAATTAAAGGAGGTACAGGGTAAAGAGCAATATCATGTTGAAATCTCAAATAGGTTCACAGCTTTGGAAAACTTAGATACTGAGATGGCTATTAATAGAGCTTGGGAAACTATTAGAAAGAATATAGAAATTTTGGCCAAAAAGAGTCTAGCTTTTTGATTTGTTTCATTCTGGTCCATCACACTAACAATTACAAAGACGAAAACAACACCATCCAGTGTGACTATTTAAGTTTTATCACTTGAAAACTCATCACCCTTACATGTTTCGATCCCTATGGATCATCCTCAGAGGTCATCAGTACTTTTTCCGGAAACTTCTATTACAGTAGGTGTTAAATTATATACATACACATATAATGTCTGAATACACAATGTAGACAGTGTTCAACTTTTCACAGTCACAGCAGCCTTCCTGGTATTAAAATTTTTTAAAGTTTAAAAAAAAAAGTTTTAAAAATTTTAATACCAGGAAGGCTGCTGTGAAAGGCACAAGACTGCATCTCCAAAGTAAAATCTTAAGTGCCCACACGCTAGCTAACAAAATCAAAACTAAAACAAGTAAAGAAATACTCCATACCATCAACAAAGAACCATACAACAAGAAATGGTCAGCAGTAGGAAAACTTTGGGAAATTAACAGCAAGAAACACAGAAAAGAAGCTGTTGCAAATTTTTGATTGAATGCAGGACATGACTACCTTGCAGCACATCTTTTTAAGGTAGGAATATATAACACAGAAGAATGTACACTGTGCAACTTGCCAGGATCATCTATGGGAAAAGAATGCCTTCTTCAATGCCCTAATCTTAACAAAGAGATGCAACAAAGCAAGAACTTGAGTGCTCTGTATTGGGAAGCAAGAAGCAAAATGAGTTAAATGATCCCAAATGCAGCCATTGGAAACCAACCAACCAACCAACAGGATCCAAGCAAAATAAATGGAGATAATCTGAATAATATGAGATATGAAACCAGCAGGCATTTCAGGAATAAAATGAAGGAATTGATGAGCTTGCAAATGAACAGTGGGAACAAGAACATTAGAGACCTGTATAGAGGAATAAATTACTTTAAGAGGGGTTACCAACCTAGAAGTAACTTAGTGAAGGATGAGAATTGCGATCTGCTTGCAGATTCCCACAACATTTTGAATAGGTGAAAGAACTACTTCTCTCAATTATTGAATGTGCATAGGGTCAGTGATGTTAGGCAGATAGAAATACATACAGCTGAGTGGTTAGTACCTGGTCCTAGCCCTTTTGAAGTTGGAATTGCTATTGTAAAATTGAGAAGGTATATATCGCCAGTTAGTTATCAAATTCCGGCAGAACTGATTCAAGCAGAAGGTGAAATATTACATTGTGAGATCCATAAGCTAATTAATTCTATTTGGAATAAGGAAGAATTTCCTGATCAGTGGAAGGAGTTTATAATTGTACCAGTCCACAAGAAGGATGATAAAACTAACTAGTAATTATCATGGCATGTTACTGCCTTCCCGTTTCATAAAATGCTGGGAAATTCTTGAGTAGTTGCAGAATTTGTGCCTCCTCCAGAAGGGCTCAGCTCCATAAGTAAGTAAATAATATCACTGCTGTCAACTTCATACAAAATTTTATCCAATATTCTTCTCTCAAGGTTAAGCCCATACATAGATGAAATTATTGTGGATCATCAGCGTGGTTTTCGGCATAACAGATCAACTACTGATCAGATCTTTTGCATTCATCATATACTGGAGAAAAAAATGCGAGTACAATGAGACAGTACATCAGCTATTCGTAGACTTCAAGAAGCCTTTGATTCAGTTAGGAAGGAAGTATTGTACAATATTCTGATGGAGTTTGGGATACCTATGAAACTAGTTAGGCTGATTAAAATGTGTTTAAATGAAACATATATTAAAAGTCCATTAGGTAAACTTTTGTCTCATAATTTTCCTATCCAGACTGGTCTAAAACAAGGAGATGCTTTATTGCCACTACTTGGTTTAGTATATACCATTAGAAATGTCCAGGAAAACCAGGTGGGACTGGAATTAAATGGGACATATCAGCTGTTGGTCTATGCTGATGATGTGAATCTACTGGGTGATAATTTAGATACCTTAAAGAAAAACACACAAACTTTAATTGACACTAGCAAGGAAGTTGATCTAGAAGTAAACACAGAGAAAACTAAGTATATGTTGCTGTGTCATCTGAATGCAGGGCAAAATCATGACATTAAGATAGTTGACAGATGTTTTGAAAATGTGACAACAGTTCAGTTATTTGGGAACGACTATAACAAATCGAAACCTGACTCAGGAGGAAATTAAGAGGAGATTGAATTGTCTTCTTGTCTTCTATCTAAAAACATAAACATTGGAAGGTACACAGCTATAATTTTGCCCGTGGTTCTGTATGGGTGTGAAACTTGCTCTCAAAGAGCCTCAGAACTTGCACTCTTCTCCAAGTATAATTAGAATGATCAAGTCAAGGAGGATGAGATGTGCAGGGCATGTAGCACGAATGGGGGAGAAGAGGAATGCATGTAGGATATTGGTGGGAAAGGCCAAGACGTAGGTGGGTGGACAATATTAAAATGGTTCTGAAGAGATAGGATGGGATGGTATGGATTGGATTAATGTGGCTGAGGACGGGACCAGTGGACGGCTCTTGTGAACACGGTAATGATCCTTTGGGTTCCATTAAATGCTGAGTAGTTTTTGAGTGGCTGCACAGGTGGCAGCTTCTCAAGAAGGGCTCTGCTCCATGAGTGGATGAGAGTGAGTGAGTGAGTGATGGACCTTTTTTTTTTATTGAAATAGGGTCTCTTATCAAAAGGGATAATTTTTACATTTCAGTGTAAAAAAAAAGAAGCTAGTGCCATGAATTGTGGTTACAATAAAAAATTTGTCTGAGGGAGGAAATTTTCATTCTTGAAACTTCTTCAAATTCTCGAACACAAAGAAGTCATTCTCACACATGCCTATTATTTACTTACATATGCCATCTCAGGTGTACCAGAAGAGATTAAACCTGAACTTCCTTACATTGTTCAGATGTCACACACTTGCTGATAGAGTGGCTGAGACAGCTGCTTGAGGCTAGGCCTGATGTGTGGAATTTACACTAAATTCTTACAAGCACTTAATTTCAGAGAAGACTTAGTTTGGAACAGAACAAGGTGTCAGTTGAACAGTGTCTGCAGCTGAGCAATAATAAAAGCATCACCGAGTAGCTTGCTACACAGTTAATGTCTTGAATCATATGTGGGAGGTGTTCAGTTGAGATCATCTCCAGAACACCATCTGTCATGAGTGAGGTTTTTGATAGTTTTCCTCAGTCCCGTCAGATAAATTCCAGTATAATGCCTTATTAGTTCATGACCACTTTCTTTGAAATCCTATCCAGTTTATTATCTCTCAGTCATCCTACCATTTGCTGCTATACAGTATAGCTACTGGCAGAGTTCTGCAGATGGAACAACTTTTGACATAGCAGATGTCATTACTAATTTTAAAATATGTATTCATTTTGTATAATTTCATTGAAACACATGATATTATCCATTCCAGGGCTCACTGTATGTGCTACTTGGCCCAAAGCAGAACCCCCTGGTAACCAGGCATGACTGGGAGATGTTGATGAACCTCTGGCCCGCGATTGTGCGCACAAAGCCATCAGAGAAGTTGTCAGTGATCCGCCTGATAGAGAATATTGTGGAGAGTGTTCACAAGCACTTCCCCACCATTACCATCAGCCTGCAGGTGAGTGTCCTGCTGTTCACAGACTGTAGCACTCGGTGATGTAACCACCCACAGTGGTCATGTGGTCCATCTCATTTGTGCCAACAGATTCCCGAACTTTGCCTTGCTGCAGCACGCCAGCTGTGGAACTCAAGTCCAGCGCCTTGCTTCCAAGTTGTATCAGATGAAGAGGTTGCAATTGGCATGCAGCAATTGGAAGACAGGAACCAGTACAACACGGATCAATATCTGGCTCTACTGGACTCCCTCATGGATGCTATGCAGCAGGAAAACTTGTGAGGCTCAATGTTGTCATTTTGCTACAACATTTATGCCTTTATTAGCTGCAGTTAAATGACGGATTCTGTATAGTTTCTGTTGTAGTGTGTATCATGTTACTGCCTCAGTGTCAGTAGGCACTTAAGTCCACTGTTATTTCATTGCAATTCCACCTCACTGTTCTCTTGTTGAATCTTGTCACTGCCAACAGTGAGCTCATTTCTTGACTCCCAGCAAGTACTGCTTCATATCTGTTTCTGTCTGTGATGGTAGCACATGTCCGCATGATTCAGACTGTTTTCTTCTTGCCTGGCCACCATGTTATAACTTCTAGAATATCTGGGTGATAATATGAACAAGGCAGTCCTCTTTTCTTGAAAAGTATGAAGGAGGAGGAGGGGAGTTTTGATGTGTCAAGAAAGAGGCATTTTCAGACTCCCCCTTGGCTCAGCTTGTATGACATAAAAAAGAAAAAGTAAAGGTATCCCTGTAACAGGCCATGGAGGTCCATAGGGTTGTCAGATGTTGAGGTTTCCACAATCAGCTCATAGATGGCAGCAAGGTTGTCAGCCCTACCCGCTGGCTGAGCCGAGAATATTCCTGGTACTCATTTCTGTTTGAGGTTGACTCGACCCCAGGGCCATAGTGCGGCTAGAAGGATTAGGCTAATTGAAAAGAATCTAATGACTTCATCGGGACTTGAACCCGCGACCTTGTGTCTTGTAGCATAGTGCCTCAACCAACTACGCTAACCACATGGGACACTTATATTCTATATAAAAATGGCCTTAATAGATTTGTTCATATTTTGAAGTTTTTTTGGCATACAAAATGTTAGTATTCTGTTGCTAATAGTTGTATGGCAGATGTTTTCAATTTTGGCATTGGTTTGGTCGGCTCTGGCAAAGCTATATTGCCATTGCTTAGCCATGAACAAGAACTGTTAGGAAGTTAATAATCAAACATACCACAGTCTTCAAGAAATTCCCTTGGTTATGGAGCCCAAATATGGATTGCGTTTACCACAGAAGTCCACTCGAGGATTCTGATTTACACTGGTTCATTTCCTTACCACTTATTTCTCTAAACTCCATATACTTGCATCGTATTTACAGCTACATATGCATCTTGTTCTGTGCACCAAGTTTCCCAATCAAAATTTGAAATGCATTTCCCGCTTTTTCAATGCCTGCTACATAAAATAAATAATAGAAAGAAATACGAGTATGCAGAATTAGTTCAGCTGTATGCAGCATATTGATTTTACTTTAGTGAAACATTGAATAATAAACACATTGTATGCAGATTTTTGTACTCTGTCTGGAGCTGTGTTTTTGATCCTTTGTCATATGACATAACCCATGAGCCCCAAAGCATAGTTGGATCTTAGAGTGAGATTTTACATACTTCTGTTTGAGATGACTTAAACTGTATCTCACACTACATGTTATCATATATTATAATCATGACAGTATACAGAGACCTTTTGATTTTAAACAAATTTATTTGGTCTTTGCTAAGATAAAGTGGTATAAAGAAAGTTGTCAAGATGTACTTAGTGCCCTTGCAGCCTATCTGACATTGTATGAAATATATCTCACACACTCTTATATGAGGTGATTTCATGTATCTCTAGGAATACATGTACCACCAGATCTCAGCTGTTGACCTAGAGGTCATGATCATAGAACTGTTCCATAATTTCTCCCTTTATATGGAAACCTGTGTCAAACTGGAGGAAGGCACTCATTTTGTAACACTATTGCATTGAGAGCATTTCACCCAACAGAAACTGTTGTCTAATACCTACCGTTGCAGGCACTGGCGCTACCGCTCGATGGCACTAAGTTTTCTAAGGGACCTTGTTCATCCTGACCTGCCTTATTCTGCAAGGACTGTGCGTTACTTTTTGCACACACTCATACATGACTCCTTGGAACTCAGGAAGGTACGAAACCAAACTCTATAGTTCAAAGATAAGCAAAGTTTAGGTGGAAGGGTTTTTAATTACTTTTATTTTCAGATTGCTATCCGTAGCACAGTGTTCTTGCTCAAACAGCAGAAACGTGCCCACAAGAAGATTCTTATAGATCCATTGAGCTTCTCAGGGGGTGAGAAGGCTAAGGGCCCTGGAGACCACGCTAGCAACCGGTGGGTGCAGTACTGCAGCAAGACCCGGCCCCTGACTGCAGAAGCATGGGACACTCCCTGCTACGTGCACAAGCCTTACCACGGCTTTTACTGCTGGCCCGAGTGAGTTGTTAACTCCTACTGTTCACCTATTATATTTGCTTGTGTACCTTCACCCCTATTTTCAGGATTAGAGTTTGGGGGGAAGAAGTGAGTAGACAGTTATGGGAGAGGGGAATTAATTTAATTTCTTATAAAAGTATCAAGAATATATATAAACACAGTGGCATATTATTTGCAGTTTCTCACACACAGGAAACAGTTTCATACTTATTCCAGCATGTGTATGGTACCTGCAACCCATGTAAGAAACACATCTGCTCCTTATGAGTCCACATATTCTGAAAATGTGGCGACATTGTCACAAACGTACACGTCACATTTCTGTCTACCATTGCGATTTGTACATGACCAGAACCAAGGGCATGATGTGAGTTACTGTGTGAATCAAGTACTAGTGCAATGAATTCATCATTAGTGTTCAAAAGTCAAGCTTCCAGGTAAAAAATAAAAATCTCACATGTCGCTACGTGTTAATTTGAATAAACAGCTGCCTATGGTAAAGGTAGAAGAATGTTAAAATTATCACTATAACAGGCCGTGGAGGCCCATAGGTTGTGAGATATGAAGGCTCCCACATTGTCTAGACAGTTGGCTCACAGTTGGTGGTGAGGTTGTCTGCCTTATGTGCTGGCCACCCTTTACCTCCAGGAAGATTCCTGGCACTCATTTCCATTAGAGGCTGAGTCAGTGGCCATAGTGCAGCTGAAAGGATTAAATCAATTTAAAATTCCAGTGATTTCACTCAGAATCAAATCCATGACCTTCCGGTTTGTAGCATAATGCCTCAACCAATTATGCTGCTGTGTGCCCCCATAACAGCTGCACATGATACGCAAGTAAATATGATGTATGTTGATATGAAGTGCATTTAACTGGCACAAGGTATGGTCCAGTTGCAGGCTTTTGTGAATATGAACTTTCAGCAATTCCTAGAAGATGTGAACAACCACTGAAAGGTGAAAGAAGACTCTGACATGAAGTTATTTGATGTATTTGGGATTGTACCTTCAGTGAGAGAGTTGAAAGTTTTACAGCTGCTTAGAATGTTTTCTAGACTCCCAGCATTGCGATAGGAGCACCAGAACATACCTAGCAGTTGGTTACTGTCTCACAGTGGCTAGTGTTTGCAGGCAAGTGGAAGTGTATGCTGCCTCTGGGGAGCAGCCAGCACTGGACCGAAGTCATGACGAGCTGACCGCCGAAGAGAAGGAAGTGGATTTGTTCTTCTCTGACCAACAAAATGTTGACAGACTGGTTGAGCTTCTTGCACTTGAGGAGAAGAAAGGCAAGGACAAGTTCAATGGTTATCGTTTCATCATGTTCAAGGTAAGGATTCAGAAGAGATTATGTGTAGTTTATTTCTGTGTTTTGATTGTTACTTCAAAGGGCGGCATCATCCAGAGCTATATACTCCCAACAGTGAATGCACTGTTAAATAATGGTAAGAAAGAAAATTCAAACAGCAGCAACAGGCTCAGTACTTATGTACAGTATGACTGGGATCTGATAAAATGATACCGAAACATGTCTGTGATAAACCCTTCACCATCAGATTTCCTGATAGAAGTGAATGGAAAGAGGGGTCTCAACCTGACTGTACTGGTATACAGATGGTTCCAAGACAAATAAAGGCACTGGAGCTGGAGTGTACTGTGATGAAACAGAGCGGAAACGTAGTTTTGGCCTTGGTTAGTATACAACAGTATTCCAGGCAGAAGTGTATGCCATTAAGGCATGCACAGTTGAGAATTTAGATAGAAACTACAAAAATAGGAATATGTATATTCTGTCAGATAGTCAAGCTGCAATCAAAGCACTTGGTACATACCAAATCACTTCAAAATTGGTTTGAAATTGTCACCTATCCCTCACACAACTGGCCAGACATAACAGAGTTCAGCTGATATGGGTGCTAGGCCATGAGGGTATTGCTGGGAATGAAACTGCAGGTCAGCTGGCAAGAACAGGATCTGAACAGCCGTTCATAAGACCTGAACTCAGTCGTTGTGTACATTCCCCACAGAACGGACAGTACTTTGTAAGATGAGGCACCGACTAAATAATTAACATTAATATTACTACATCTACATCATGAGCCTCCTATACAATTTTTATCTACACAAAATATAGATTATTCCAATTTGTCCATGGGAATACAACAAATTGCAAAATCAACGACTGACTCAGTGATGTAAAACATCAATCAAAGAATCTTATTCTTGTTTTATACTATAACTTGTGTTTTATATAATCTAATTTATTGTATTTTTATGTCAAGTATTTTTTTTTATATAATTAATAATATTGTATCCAATTTTACTAGTACTGCGGTTCAGTGGTGTATATATGTTAACCATGTATTTGCCTGATGATGGCTATTAATAGCCAAAACATGTAGCAGAGCCGAAACTAGGCACTGGTCTTGATATTTGTTGTGTTGTGACGGTTGTAATAAAGAGGTTGTCAATTGGAGTTGCCAAGAAAGCGATCAGGGACTGGACTAATAGAAATCACAAAAAACACTGAGAATCCACAACTGGACTCAAACAGGCAAAAGGATTTATATCAGGACCCTCTGCCAAAAGAACAAGGGACCTGTTAAAATTAAACAGAGATGAACTCAGATGGGTGGTAGGATTACTTACTGGACACTGCCACCTAAAAGAGCACATTTTCAAACTGGGTCTGACAGACGACCCAACTTATGAAAGGTGCTTGCAAAAAGATGAATCAGCCACACACATCTTACGTGATTGTGAGGCTATAGCTTACCTAAGATATCGCCACCTGGGTCAGTTCTTCATGGAACCAAGTGACTTTTATGACGCCCACATAAATAAAGTCCTACATTTCATTTGAAGTGTAGGATTACTAAAGGGTTAATCCAAAGGGGAAGCACAATAGATCATTGAAGGTCACTGTGCAAGGGCCAGTTTTTATGGCTCTCCCCTCATACTAATACTCATATGTACAACAGGACTGGGTGAAATAGTTAGCAGCTATATGTGTAAGCTACTGCAAATTGAACAGGCATTTGTTTGTAAGACTTACATTGGGCATGAAATGTGTGTTGCATTTTCCTCTACAACAATTTTTCTAAACATTTTTCTGAGAATACATGTAAGGTCTCTGTGCAAACTGCCTGTTGTTGTTAGTAGTAGTGGTGGCAGTGGCGGCGGTGGCGGCAGTGCTGCTGCCACTGCCACTGCATGTTGACAAACTGAGAGACATACTGCACATAATGGGAGAATTTTACCAACTGTTTGTTCTTGAACACACCAAAAATTAACAAGTGTAGGTGTGAGTAATGTGTGCGTAGGCGTGCACATGTGTGTTTTCTTCTAGTATAGCCTGCTGCTACCAAATGTGTAGCACCTGTAATTTTACAGTTCAGTTCTTATAGTGTTAAAATTTGAAGTCCTGTGTCTAACCTATGTCACTTGTTGGCCACATTTTTCCAATTTGGCTGTGTTTGTAGGGTCTTTTTCGGAATCATGGAGATACATACCTTAACCATTTCCTGCCACATTTGGAGCGCCTGGTGACAGACAAACATGAGAGCAGCCAGCGCTGTGCTGCTGAGATCATTGCTGGTGAGTTTTGCTTCATTCATGATTTTAATAATGTTCATGCAGCATGTCATATAAACAGATATTGGATCACCAGTGGATGGTGTTAAACCTTGAGGAACTGTACTATGTGACTGCCCCATACCATGGAACAGGTAACTTCAGACTGGTACATTTCAATTTCTTTGTTCACAGGAATTATCCGGGGGTCCAAGCACTGGCCATTCCACAAAGTATCTGCCCTGTGGAAGGCGCTGGCACCCATCATCCGCCTTGCATTGCTCAACATGACAGTGGAGACCATTGCAGACTGGGGCATATGCTTTGCCACTTCATCAGTAAGTAGTGAAGTGTTTGCCACATTACCATTATAAATCATTACAGAAACAAGCTGCACATATTAAGATTCTCTGCAGGTTTGCTATGCTGAAAAAGAAAGTGAGGTTTGGTTAGAAAAGTCTGTCATTATCTGATGCAGGCACTACCCAACCTGAGCGGTAACAATCTGTACTTCCGTTTGGAAGTACCTGGTTCAAATTCAGGGTAACATGACTTTTGTGTTTTCCAACAAGCCCATCCACTATTCAAAATTATACCATTTGTGATTATCATCCCATGTTCATTGCTGTGCATTTGGAAACAGGACTGGAAAGCTGCTGTCTGTACCAGAGCACAGAATTTTCAGTGTATGAACACACCATAAAGCTCTCAATAATGTTACTGTGGTTGGTTCCATCGCCACAATTCTCGTTAAAACTTTCTCTGCCATGCCTCATCTGTGATTTTACTTAGGCAGCCAATTTTTCCAAGGAAACTTTATTTTGAACTCTGCATTGAAAATGATAATGGTAGAATGCTAGTGAAATACATCTGTAGTCAGGCGTTAACAAGCTGCAGTTACAGTCTGAATTTGAGTGAGAGAAATACATATCTGCACCCAGTGGCAACAGTCTGTTGCTTAATGGGCTTGGCAGTCAAACTGTCATTACTGTTTTGAATTGCTTCATTTTTGGTCCGTTACACTATCAATCACAAAGTCAATAGAAAGTCCGTCGAGTGTAACAATGTTTTTAGGTCACTTCTTTATCACATTTGCCTTACATGTTTCGGTTTAATAAACCATCATCAGAGGCACATATTACAAACACATGAAAACACTGGCGTTGTTTAAATGTACACAGTATATATGCTGCGTGGACGCTGCTACAATTGTCGATGTGTAAAAGCACAACACTTGCTAGGAATGTGGAATGCACGTTCAACTCTCGCATTCCATCCGAAATTGCCCTCAAATTAAACCGTCAATGTTAAAATATTTAAAAGTTTAAAACATTTGAAGTAAAATGTTAGGCTCCTCCTTGTTAATTCATCCCGATGATGGGAGATGTCAACTTGAGGTTGTATAGGCTTATGGTCAGATGTTTCCTATGCGTTGTGTGTTGTGTACTCCTATGCGTTGTGTGTTGTGTTGAGTACACAACACACAACGCATAGGAAACATCTGACCATAAGCCTATACAACCTCAAGTTGACATCTCCCATCATCGGGATGAATTAACAAGGAGGAGCCTAACATTTTACTTCAAATGTTTTAAACTTTTAAATATTTTAACATTGACGGTTTAATTTGAGGGCAATTTCGGATGGAATGCGAGAGTTGAACGTGCATTCCACATTCCTAGCAAGTGTTGTGCTTTTACACATCGACAATTGTAGCAGCGTCCACGCAGCATATATACTGTGTACATTTAAACAACGCCAGTGTTTTCATGTGTTTGTAATATGTGCCTCTGATGATGGTTTATTAAACCGAAACATGTAAGGCAAATGTGATAAAGAAGTGACCTAAAAACATTGTTACACTCGACGGACTTTCTATTGACTTTGTCATTACTGTCCTTGATATGTTTCCTATTCAGTAGTTGTAGTGGGAGTTCCACCTCACAAATTTGTGCATCCATCTCTTTACTATTACCAATTATATGAGATCAAAAAGTATTAATTTGAGGTGGCCTCCAGTGGCTGTTGTTTATTTTTTAGTTGAAACATGCAGATGGAGGGACAGGCTTCACTTCCTTTTGTGCACTCCCCCCCCACATAAACTTTAACCAATTTTTGTCAGAGTTGTAATATGAAACATAAGTACAATAGTCAGCTATCTCACATGTGATTTTTGTCAAGAAGTGTCAGCATGTAGCATGTTGCATCAGGAAGTATTAGCACCTTGCCCATCGCTGTCAGTAACAGTGTTATGATGACAGAAGGGCTTACAGAACAGTCATAACATGTAAAAGGAAGTGGAGTTCAGGAAATGCTTCCTGTTATCCAGGTACTGCCTGCCTTTGCATCTTTCCCTGCTAGAATTCAGAAACAAGATACCTGGACATATGAGAGACATCTCTGCAGGGAAATCTTTTAGGAAGTACAAAGACTAAGATAAAGCTTGCAGAATAACATTAGAATGGATGTGAATTTGTTGTATTGCGTAGTAAGCCAAGCCCTTCTGTGCTGGGCATTATTTACATGAAGTTAAGAGAGAGACTTGTGTTCATGAAATGTCATATTTCAAGTCTCTCATTAAAGTAACAATTCCAAATCTCTTCTGTGTGTATCTCAGTAGAGGTGTAGAGAACATTTTGCTAGAAAGTTTTCAGTCCTTTGTAATAAATATTGAAAGTTCTGTTAACATTTGATCTGATGGGCCATTTGTGAGCAAGCTGGTGGTATGGTCACGCCATAGCTCAAACGGTTAGTTGCTGGCTTCCCACTGCGGTGGCCCGGGTCCAATCTTGGGCCTGGTCAAGTGGGATTTGTGGTGGACAAAGTGACACTGGGGGTGTTTTCTCCGAGTACTTCGGTTTCCCCTGCCAATCTTAATTCCACCAAACTCTCCATCATCATAATCACCCAGGGCGGGCTACAATAGGCCAATCAGTGGCTCCCATGCCGAGTGGACCCAGTTGGACTCCACCACCACTAAGTGAATAAAAAAATAAATAAGCTGATGGTATGCTTATTTATCATGGACAGTTAAGTTCATTATTGTTGTTGAGATGCTGTAATAATTTGGCAATTGACCAATTGTGTTGTGTGTGCAGGAGAACAGGGACCCTAATCGACATCACTGGTTGCTGGAGCTGCTGATGGAAGATCCTCTGCGTGACGAGGCATCCTTCATTGAGTGTGGGTAGGTATTGGTCCAAATATACCATTCTTTTGGGCTTTTGCATGCTGTGTCCCTTCTGTTGCACACCAGTTACTCTGTCTTGTTGCAGGCGACTGTACACATTGCAAGGTGCTCTGAACCAGCAGGAGTGGCGTGTCTCAGAGTTATTCCACCGGTTGCTCAGTTATTTGAAACCATTCCTGACACATCCATTTCAGAATGTTCGCGAAAGGCTGGGAAGGTCTGTATTCTACCTATAATAATTGGCATACAGCAAGTCATTTCATTCTTGTGATCTCATGGAGGCTGTGGCAACAGAGTCTGGGCAAGGACACGAATAAAGCTAATTCCAGAAATGAGGCCTTGAAGGGCAGTCATTCAGTCATTTCTAGTACCAAAGTTTAGGGTGTTTCTTTATGTTTTGTTTTTGGTACATTCTCAATGAGAAGTTGTCAAAAATGTGACCATAGCTTCTCCATTTCTGTGCCCTGCCTGTCCACATGTATCAGCTCAAGAACCACTATACAAGTTTTCATGAAATTTGATATTCTGAAGTTTTGTTGCAATTTATGAATGCAGTTCAGTTTCAGTTAAAATCTGGCAAGAATAATGCACACTTTATATGTATTTATTCTTGAACATCAGTCATTTCAGTAGAGAAAGTGTGTGTCTGTCTGTCGGCTGTACCTACCATTGATGCTTTTGTTTGCTGTTAAATATCAGCATTTTGCAGATTATTTTTTAAGGTGTTGTTACAATGAGGCAAGGAATGTGAGGGGTAAATCTCATGGAATAATTCTATGTTGCTCATTACAGTGTTCTAACAAACATCTTTGAGCCAGACATCCTACTGCTGGGCGGGAGTCGCACCACCTCCCCCCACATTACCACCTTTGTGTCGGAGATAATTCCCCAGCTTGCTGTGCTGTACCAGATAGGACCCAAAGCTCTGGACAGTTCCAGCAATCACATCGAACTGAGAAGTATGTAGTTTGTTCACTGAAATATTTTCTTTCCGAGTTGTTGCTACAACTTTAATACATTGACTGATTGTGTTGTGTGCAGAGAAGTTGAGTGGGGAGAGTGCTGATCCAGTGATGAACATGCTGGAGAACATGCAGGTGAACGGTGAGGAACGTGATGTGGCGATTCGACTGCTGAAGACAGGTAGGTGGGTTGGAAGCAGCATATATGTAACATTCGATGACTGTGATCACCTTCACATTTCTGTGTCTCTATTATATATGGAAACATTGCAGGAAATCACAGCAGTTCAAAATTACATACTGTGAACAGTATTTTTGATTGTGGAAATATGAAACAGCCACACAGCAGAATGAGGCTGTATTGTGAGTATTTTTTGCCAGACAAAGATTGGTGTACTGAAAGACAGCTGTTTTGACTGAGCAGGTTGGTCTGGTGGCAGTGCTCTAGACTTGTATTTGGGAAGTGCTTGGTTGTTTTTCTTGGCATCTTGCCTGTACATAGTACAAACTATCTAGTCCATTATGTTTGAACACGGCTGCATGGTACCTGTGGAGTGCCTTGGGAGAGACTTTACAGTCACCATCACAATGCGTAATATTTTCAAAACTCTGGGGTTTCTCAGGAGCAGCAACTTCCTTAAATATGAACCTGCATGGCACTCTGTTTGTTGTGTCACTGCTTAATTGGCAGTTTAAAAGCATGCTGTAATCTCATTCCCTCACATATAGCTGTTGGACCTAGCATTATCTGACATGAATGCTTGGGGGAAAGGCTTTGGAGTAGCTCCCAGATACGTACACCTTTTACACTAAAGCTACTTTTTATTTGCTAAATCTGCTAAAATAATATAACAGCTTCTACAAATGCAGTCATTGCTCAACACATAATCAGAAAACCTTAATTGCTGTTAGTGAGATTACTGACAGGATGCTGTTTTGTCAGTTACGCCTGCAGATTTTTCTAATACTTTAATAAATATTCCGTTACTCATGCATGACTTTGTTTCATCTCAGCTGTGCTTACCTGTGGACAAACGTAAGTTAAATACAAGTAATCTTTCCTCTGATGCCACTGGAGTTCAGCTTCAGCAACTTGTGAATACATGGCTGGACATTCCTGACTTATGACTTAGCTGGTAGTAGTAAGAGATGCAAGTGAGCAGTTTGCATCTGGCTTATCCGTAGCATCACCACATCAGTAATAATTACTGAGTAGGCCAGGCGCTGTTGTAAGATAATTGGCTTTTTCATCTCCAGAACTGATCTTGCTGGTGTAACCTCTATATTTAATTTACTGTACTTGTTATATTTAAATATGTGTGTTCATACTGCCCTGAAATTCTACTGGTCCTTTGTTCTCTTTTGCGTTTATATATATATATAAGTCCCGATGAGGTCATCGGATTTTTTCAATTGACCTAATCCTTCCAGCCGCACTATGGCCCTGGGGTTGACTCAGCCTCTAACAGAAATGAGTACCAGGAATTAATTAAATAATTTTCCTGGGGAGTAGAGCACGGCCGGTGCATAAGGCTGACAACCTTACCGCCATACTTGAGCCGATTGTCTAGATAATGTGGGACCCTCAACGTCTCAACCCAGTGGGCTTTCGTGGCCTGTTACAGAGATTGCTTTACTTTTTATATATATATATTTTCCCCAGAATTAGGATCAGATCCAACCAAAGCCATAATGGACCTATCTGTATAAACTGTTGGCCATCTCCTCTCAGAGAGTTATGTGTTTGCAGTGTGCAGGTGGGTGACTGGCAGCATCTCACGTGCGCAGTATGCAACAGTTGCTGAGTATTATGAGTTCTTCCCTCTGGTATGCCTCATGTCAAACTATGATGCAGATGAGGAACTGAGCAGGTCCTGTGTATCTATGTTGGCAATGATGGGCCAGGCACTCATGCTGCCCCAGCATGTCCCAGTGGTTCTCCAGTCTGTCAGCAAAGTAAGTGATAGCTCAAGCTCTGTCATGGCTCAAGCATCACGTCGTGATGGCCCAGGCTTGATCTGAGATCAACTCATATTGGATTTTTATAGGAAAAAGTGGACCTGTGGCTTGTTTTCCACCCCGAGTATATTTGATCCCTCCCCACCAATCTCTTCCCACCACCAGCTGCTCCACTCAAAATGGACTGATACAGTAGACTCAGTCTCACCCTACCCCACAGATTACACAAGCAAAGGGACAGTTTGTACTAACCTGTGCTGACATGTCAGTAACTATGATGGTAACGACGGACCAGGCCACACCACCCCAGCATATTTGCTGGTTGCTGTCATTGAGGTAAATGATGAGAACTGGTGTTAATCTCCAGTGACATATGTTAGTAGCATTGCTCCATTTCATCCCAGTTGTCAGCAAAGTAAACAACAGTTTGTACTGACCTTTGCTATGTTGATTGCTGCAGGTGTCTGAGAGCATATCATGGTGGGCCAGGTCATCCTGTCTGGAGTTCCTGCAGGTGGTTGTGTTCCATAACATGGCCACCATCCTCAGCAAACAAGTCTGGATTCGTGAGGTGAGAGTTATGCTAAAGATAAAGCATGCGGTAAATTGAAATATGTTATAAGACACCCTGTGCAAGGGAAGATAAATGGTGTGAAATGTTGGCTGACACTGTGATGTAATAGTATTTTTCCTTTGTATTTGTGGTTGCTAGGTTTTTAACTCAGATATTGGCTATTCTGACTGAGGTTATTGGTGGTGTTGCTTAGTCCCTCCAGTTAAATTCTAGGATAGTTTTGTAAAACAAGCCATTAACATTTTGTTCCAAATTTTCCAGTGAGTCCAGTCATTCTGCCATTACATTCTCTAACCTATGCAGTTGACAGAGCATCATTAAACAAACCAGGACATGATGTGTTGGCAATGACTTGGAACATAAGAGGATTGTTTCAGGTGCTGGACATTGTGCTGCAGCTCCTGGAAGATGATTGGCTAGAGGTGCGTGAGAAAGCATCACAGGTGCTGGGTGGCTTGCTGCACTGCAACTTCATCGAATCAACGGATGACCTCATTGTGAGTTGCCATCTGTGCTCTTTTAAGTGTGTATCATTATCCTTACATTTGTGAGCTCTGTTGGATATGGAAGTATATTTCTGTTTTGTGCCCAGAATATCTTCATACATATTCCAATGGTGTACAGGCAGTACAGCTTGGTATGGTGGACAGCACTGTGCAGTACCTCTGGTATGAACCGTGGCTATGTTACCAGCTCTCCAGAATTTTTGTGGGTTTTCTCAGTCCCTCATTCTACTCCTTTTAATCTTTTACCCATTAAAGTATTAAAGTATTCATGATAGCTTCCCATCTTAGTTCCTTTGATTCCAGCCAGTGCCCTGGCTGCGTACTCATCATAATATGTAGTTATTGGTATCCCTGGATTCCAGTCATGGGTTTGAGAATGGATTAACATGGCTGAGGTTTCCCTCACTTGCTCAAAGCAGATGCTAGGATAGGTCTTCAGAGTAGGACACGATTGCTTCCTTAACAGTTCATCATGATGTCATTTGGTGCTTTGCAGTTAACAAGGTATTGTGGCAATACAGTGTTTTTAATTACTGTGGTGTTCATCTGCTAGTACACTGCACTTCTACATTGTCATTCCCCCGTATAGGAATCAGTAGGTAATGTTCTTGTTGTGAACATAAAGTAATCCTGCTTAACCCTTCAGTGCCATAGACTGTCACATGTTGCCGAAGTCCATATCTGGCACACACAGTGCAGTGCTAATTTTCTTTTTTTAATTGATAGTGGGGTGGGACTAAGTCCCTTGTACTACAGCCACTTCTGGCTTATTGTACCAGCCCCAGATGATAGGTGAGGGTGATTGTGGAGCGATTGGTGGAATGAAGATTGGCAGGGGAAACTGAAGTATTCAGAGAAAACCTACCCCAGTGCCACTTTGTCAACCACAAATCCCACTTAACCAGACCCGTGATCGAACCCGGGCTGCCACGGTGGGAAGCCAGCAACTAACCATTTGAGTTATGGCACGGCCTAGTGCAGTACTAAGTTTCAGCTTGTATTTTGAACTGTTGTTTTTCATGTAAGATAATTCTTTTGATATGAAATTAAAGAGGAAATATCATTTCATATGTTTGTTGTCCCACTTGCACTTCCTGCAGCGGTTGTGATACAGTTGAATTCTTTTTAAAAGTTTTCTATTTCAACATTTGGTGTACTTATTACCATAGAAATCTATCTCTGCCCCTAGGGGAATTCTGATGAACTAAATATGTTAGGTCGGTACTGTGTGCTGTCCTGCATGCTGATTGAATGAAAAGTCGGTTCTCTTGAGGCATATTCTGACCAGTGATGCTTCTAGATTGGAATTTTTAACCACAAGAAGATACCTGGAGAATCTACGACTTTGAGACGTGACGTTCACTATAAGAAGTGTTATGACTGCTACCATAGCAAATGTTAAACAGTTCACTATATGAATGAAACTACTGTAATTCCCCTTTCTTATATAAATAGGCATCATGCAGCATGGGCCAGCCGCAAGGAATGAAGTGGACAGCTGTGTTGTGTCATGACCAGTGGAGAATATATTTACTTGAAACCGAATCAGAACAAAGTTTTATGAGATTGAGAATTTGATATTGAAAATGGATGTTCTTCTCTCGATTCTGTGCTAAATGACAGAATCGAGAATAGCACTAACGCCCAGTGGGAGAATATGCAGAACTAAGGGACAAAAAAAAATGTCTGAATGTGATAATATGTAGGAATAACACAAGGAAAAGAACAGATCATTTGTCAGTCAGAATTCAGTTAATTGAGGGACTCTGTGAAATGTGCTAATGTTGTAGAACACAAAGTGCTGGGTTGACAATCATCAAACAGTGCCCCGTCTAAGAGAAAGAAATTTTATAAGCAAGATTTTAGTACTGGTGTGACGCATGTGACGTGGGACTCTGTGTGGAATGTTTTCATGACTAATGCACCCAGCTGAATTTCTAAGATAATATGATACTGTTATTCCTAATTTTTATAGGCTTTTTGTGCCAAAAAAATAATTTTAAAGCAGCATGGATCAATACCCCAATTCTATATACATTTCTGAACGTAGTGTGAAAATTAGAAAAACAAACCTCCAGTTTTTCCCATTTTATTACACTTTAAGTGAAATGTTGCATTTACCATTTTAAATGTTTAAATATCCTCTGTCCCAAGGAGTGAGTAGGAATTAAATGTCCTCCATCACTGAAGGTTCAGCACAACTTTTAGGGGACATGGAGGTCATGTGGTCAGCATGTCACCTTAGAATGAAAGGAGTCTTTCATATTGTCAGGGTTTTAGTGACTATGGATGGGTTTTGGATTGTTGACTGGATTTATTTGACTCTTTGATATGGCATGTGGCTACACTTTACAGTTTTCACTATTACACTAGTGTCCAGAGTCACAGCCTCAGTGATGTTACTTGGTAGTGGCTTCCAACGGTTGATGTTACCCTTCCTCTGGGTTCCTGAACTGTCCCCAGCCTCAGCTACCAGCGTCTAACAGCAACAGCTCACAACAACTGAACAGCAGTTCTCTGACTTCTAACTTGCCCTGCATATAACATCTTAGCATGGACCACGTAGAAAACACCATTCCTTATTGCAGTGCAGTTGTTACTTAACTATGGCATAATGTATTCCGTTGTTTCATGTGCTGCCATTGGCACCGACTGTTGAAAACACCATTCCTCTGTTGTTTATGGGCTTCTGCCTAGTAACAGTCAGCTGTTGTGACTCCACAGTCTTTGCTTTGAGTGAATATGCCACAATATCCATTGGTTAGGAACCATTTGTGTTCTGGACGTGTCCGGCATGAAGCTAGATCCTGTTTGCAGGAGAAGTTTAAGCTGAAGTCAAAAACAAAGGTGAAGAAGCAGCAGGTGCATGGCCATGCGATGGATGCAGTTGACCTGCAGTCACTTAGGCTGCGCCACTCTGGAATCCTTGGACTCTGTGCCTTCATCAACGCATACCCATATGATGTGCCTGAGTTTGTGCCAGATGTGTTCCTTCACCTGGGGGACCACCTCAATGACCCACAACCTATACCAGTAAGTATGATTAGTTTCATTGCCATCTTGGTTCGCAGCAGGCTTTATTTCACTGAGTACGTGTCTCTTTTCTGTAGTCCACGATCAGGAAGACTCTTGGCGACTTCAAGCGAACACATCATGACAACTGGGAGCAACACAGCTTGAAGTTCACGGAGCAGCAGTTGGGAGTCCTACGAGATCTCACGATCCCACCCACATACTATGCCTAAAAGGACTGTTGTGCTTAAGTGTGTAATTCTGGTTTTGATAGGTCATCTCGTGTATTTATTGCTGTAAGGTTGTGGGGCTCCTGACCAAATGTAAATTTTATGAATTTGCTACTGGTGAAGCAGTAGGTGCTTGTGTTGAGGAGTGTTAATAACTTGATAAATTACATATTTATTGGTGATAGGAAATGCTACAGTTGTTCATCTGGTAATGCTAGTGGCAATTATAGCACAGGCATTCTTTGTGACAGGTCTGAATGTGACTAAAAATATCTTTGAGAACTTTACACCTGCTACATGTCACATTTCTGCCTATGTTAGAGTGTACCCTTTGATATTTAAATAGCAGATGCTTACATCATATTCTGATCTTGCATTAAACTCACCCCATAATGGATAGTTTTGCTACAGCCTTCCTATATCAGCCTCTGATGCTGTGACATGGGGAAAATGTTATCTTGCACAGCTTTTAAACTCCACTGGACATATTTGGCTTGAAGCTGTTGGAGACAGTTACAACCAAAGTCTGCTTGATCCTGGTATCATTGTATAAAATGGTTTCCTTGTAAAGTTAATGACATATATTCTGCATTTGCCTGTTACTTAAATGTTTAGTGGCATGATTAACTGGAAAAGTGTCAGCCCCTGTCAGGAAACTGTATAAGCCTGTGTGACTGTGAGGCTGTGGCTTAAGATTTTGCTACTGGGGCCATTACTTCATGGGGCTGGGTGACCACCAAGACACCCCTGTAAGTAAGATACTGCACTTCATTTGAGGTGTAGGATTGTTGAGGGGTTGAAATAGAGGGGGATGAACAGTAGATCATTGAAGGTCATGGATCAAGGGCTGGTTTAGGCCTACCCATTATGCAGTCAGTCATTCAAGCTGTAGAAGTATGAATTTGCACCATGTAAATTTGTCAGGATATTTCAACAAGACAGGTCATGTATGGCTGGATAGCCAATCAGAACCAGATGACATGCATCCTGCCCCGTCTGACTGTTGGTGTTACTTTGTCACATTGTAGTAGGCCTGTGCAAGTGATGAGAATAATTATCATTCTCAGTTTTCAGTTACAGCAAAGCATTAATTTTTTCTGTATTGATTCCATGTAGCTGTGGGTCTTTGCTCCCATAACAAAACAAAATATTCTTTATGAATTTTTAATAATATGGATGAACTTGCATTGTACAGATTGCTTGTCTGTAATATGGTGTTGGCTTTTGTGCACTTTAAATTTCTGTCTGCAACACAAGTTAAATCTATTTCAGCATTTTTATTACTGCGGAAAATTCAAAACTGAATTTGCTTTCTACAAAAGGAAGTAAAAGTGGGAATTTTTCTAAAATAATTTGATGTTATATTTGATACTTGAACGTAATAACAAAGTAATTTCTAAATATTTATTTTATATGATCTTGTAATATATAGAAATGACTGTGATAAATGAATTCTGTATTAAAATATGGTGGTTATGAAATTAATTTTGTCTCAATATTCTTGCACACTCCTGCAACATGGTCATAGTTTGTAAGACACAAGAACTGCCAGTTGACAATTTGTTGCTGTATTTGAAGAGGGCAAGGTTATTTATATTTATACTTTATATGAAGTTGCTGGACAGTTACATGACATCAAGACAGTAGTTATTATAGATTATAAATATTTGGAATCAATTTGAAATTGTTTATTGTATGTTTTTCTCCCTGTCTAATGCCATTTTTCTCAGTCCTATTTTACTCTTGGGGGTACACGGTAGACTAGTTGGTTGAGGCACTATTTTACAAGCCAGA
Organism: Cryptotermes secundus; assembly: GCF_002891405.2. Classification (NCBI taxonomy): domain Eukaryota; kingdom Metazoa; phylum Arthropoda; class Insecta; order Blattodea; family Kalotermitidae; genus Cryptotermes; species Cryptotermes secundus. Next base: position 619,458 of record NW_019724777.1, on the reverse strand, counting down.
AGGTTATGGATTTGAGTCCTGATGAGGTAGATTTTTCAATTTACCTAAGCCTTCCAGCTGCACTATGGCCCTGTGGTCAACTCAGCCTCTTAACAGAAATGAGTACCATGAATCTTCCTGGGGGGTAAAGGGCGGCCGGTGCATAAGGCTGACAACCTTACTGCCATCCATGAGCCAGTTGTCTACAAGATGTGGGAGCCTCAACTTCTCACATCCCTATGGACCTCCACAGCCTGTTACAGGGATACCTTTACCTATTCTACACATAGGACCTCAAGCATAAGCACATATTGCATCTTTAGCCATCCCTTCTCTCTCATTTGACATCATAGTCAGTGAATCAGTATGCTGTTCCCAGATGGTTCCCTCTGTGCCATCATAGGCCATCAACCTTGGAATACCTTTAGTTACATGTGTGACATAAATGATGATGGAATGCTGTACTATATAGCCAAGTTGATGTTTGCTCATGTTTCGGAGGAATACAGGTGCTAAGCAACAAGCTTGCTATTTGCGTGTTTGACCTGTCTTTTACCCTGTGGATGGAGTCATTACATTCCTCCAAAACATCGGAATTGCTACCAGACTGGGCATCGCGTCCCAGAAGACATTAGTCATATCTTGACCTGCCATCCAGATTTATGATCCCATTAAATCCACATGCCCATTAGGCACACTCTGAATTTTCAGATTCAAAACTCGAATTTTGGACCTTGAGCAGCTTCTTCAGAAAGCCCAAGACTTGAATGGGCCCTTCCAAAGTCTCCTATAATCTGAGCTGTCATATCTGAATTTGAGAATGTACTAGAAATGTCAAGACTTTGCTAGAATATTAATTTGTTTAATATAAAGTTTGTTAATGCTTTGGTAGCTCGAATAGTAAGTCTTGATGATCAGGTTATAATGCTGTGGTGCCTCAAATCATCACTTACTGAATATTAATTTACTTACTTGTAAAGCTTTTAATAGTAAAAATGTTTTGTCTTATGTTATTTACAACCGTGTTTGATTTCATAATAAAAACAATAGAATTATGACAGAGGTTAAAATGTTTACAAATGGGTCTGGGACTTGCACTCCATGAATATAACCCCATATGCCTCATGATATAACAAACTCGACATATGAACCGTTTTTATGAATGTAATATATGGAAGACAACATCCATGTAGTAGTCACCAATGTGGAAACAAAATCTAGCAACATTTGTAGTGATTTGTACTTCTTGCTTAGAATTCTCTTTTCATAGTTACACCTTGCTTACTAGACGACACGAAAGAACTGCTTTTGTTGTAAAGATATCATTATTTATCTGGCTTCATGGCTAGTCAAGGTTTAGTGGTATGTGCTCAAGGACTTTGCCAACTTGGATGCGTGGCATTTGTTTAGGTCTGCATTTGAATGCATGTTGTCATGGTAGTGAGGGAAGATGGCATCACAAGAGGTTTTGATGGGAGAAGACAGATGAATTAGTAAGTGATTAATCTTGCTGGGGTGTAAAGGGTGGCCAGTGCGTAAGGCTGATAACATGACCACCATCTGTGAGCTTATCGTCTAGAAAATGTGGGAGCCTTGACATCTCACAACCCTATGGGCCTCAATGGCCTGTTACAGGGACAGATTTTTTTTATCTTGATTACAAATACCAAATTTTTTCATGAAATCTGAAGTAACATAAATTGGCACTGGTTCTTGATATGGTGTTGATTCTACAACTTCACCCCAACCAAGTAACCTAGAATCAACTTTCAAATTGACAGTAACTTATTTTGGTCATGTGGGGGTTCAGAGGGGAGAGTAAACATTAAATATGTTATTCACAAACAAAGACCTTCATGAAGAAAGTCGTCTTCTGGGATCTAGCGCTTTAATTTATGTGGGCAGTTTCTGAAGTGCAACTTCTTGTGCGTGTATAGAATATTGATGTGCTTAAAGATTGCCAATGCAAATTAAGTGATAAACTGCAACAACAGTACTGGAATTGAGTTATTCAGTAATCTTCCTACTGCAATCAGATGTTTGAATTGTGATATAAAAATGCTTAAGCCAGTTAAAAGAGTTTCTCCCATTACACTCCTACTTCATGTTTACGTTAATTAAATATTCTCACTTATAATGATGATGATGATGATGGCTCTTTGATGTAATTATTTTGATATCCTTCTGTATTATAAGAGATATCTGTAAATATATAAACAGCTGTTACAACTCTCTACTGATAGTTATATTTGAAACTGGTACTGTATTTGTATTATGACAAGTTCTACATCTAAAGCTTGGAGCTGTGAAGTGTCTGTGGAATGTAAATAGTCTGTAGTATCACTGTAGGCACAATGCAAGAAAGGTTAGTAATAAGTGAAGTTGGATTGATTACCTAATGTTAAATAACACATGAAAATCACAGTAAGAAAAGCAGGGTGTTAATGTAGACCAGCTTCTGACAGAGAGGGCATGGAATTACCTTTGTTGATAAAATGGATTCCTATGATGTAAATTAAATTCAAATCCTTGCTTTATTTATATTGATAGAAATTGTTGCCATCTCAGTTTTACTCACACGGTAGCACTGTAGACTGATATCTAGAAGGTGCTCAGTTCGAAACTTAGCCAGGATTCCATCTAACCTTAGTGAGGTTTTCATAGTTTTTGCCAGTTCTTCCAGGCCTTGATTAGGCCATGTCTACTTCCTTACAAATCTTTTCCAACTCAGCAGTTAATCTTCAGCATAACACCATACTGGTAGCATCATAAAGTAGCCCGCAAAAGACATTCAGGTGTTGTCAGGGACCAACATAATCTGTTGTTCCTAAGGTAGCCACGATACACTGAGCCAGAAGTTATTTTACATCGCATTATTGCAAATTCAGCTCGCCATGATCTCATTACAGGTGGCAACTCTTCTTCCATTACTGTTAGCCAGAATTCAGTTGAATTAGTAGCAGAGTGCTTGAACATGGAGAGACTACAATGGAAATAAATTCAGTTTTAAAAATAACTGTATGTGCTACATGCCCTGCATGTTTCCATCCTTCTTGATTTTATCATAAGAATATCTGGTGAACAGCACAAGTTTTGAAGCTCCTCATTATGCACTTTTCTCCAGGGTATTCCTTCTTCCCTTTTAGGTCAATATTCTTCACAGAACAATGTTACTTCACATTCCTTTGGTCTTTATTAAAGTAAAAGATAGAATTTGATACACAAAACAACGGGCAAAGTATGATGGGTTTTGTATTTTAATCTATGTTTTTAGATAACAGACAGGAAGACAAAATTTTGAACTTAAGGTGACAAAAAGTTGTATGCCATGAAGATGTATGGGGTAGTGGAGGTATAGGTCTATCTTTCTTAAACCTTGCACTTAATACATATTAGCAGTCAGCTTCACACTACAACCCCCCCCCAAGGGAACCAGACCCCAATGTACAGGAGGCTGGGTGGGCCTCAGAGCCGGTCTGGATATTATGGAAAAGAGAAAAATCGCTTGCTTCTTCCAGGAATCAAGTCCTGAGTCATCAGTCATCCAGCCTGTAGCATAGTCACTATACCAAATGACCTATCCCAAATCATGAAGGGTAGGAAGTATTCCCCAAATTTAATTTCATCATAAGTTTTTTTTATGTCAGTTTCAGCCTATGTTTGTTCCTTAAAAGGTAGAAGGTATGTGGAATCACCATGTTCTGTATGCATCCATTTCACATTTGAACAGCTGGCAAGTTTTCACAGAACCTGGTGTGAATGTTGTGTCACAGGAGCCCACTCCATTGCCATACTTACTAACTTTCTGCATTCAGTAATAAGAACACGGCAGGTATGCAGACATGTGAGGTGGAAGCTATGCTAGTTTGGCTTACTTTAGGTTCTTGAAACAATGTAGATGTTGCAAACATATGCAACTTCTGTTGAGATATTATTTTTGTAGAATGTGAAATAAGGAACATGGTTAACTTTTGGTTTGATAGTGGTAACTAATGACCCACTGCAGTGAGGCACATGAATTTAGTGAAAAGACAGATCACAGAAAAATGTTTGCAAGTATTATGTATGAAATGTGTTTGTATGTCAGCAGGTACACACGTGATGACTGATAAATTTTAAGGTTACATTGAAAAAGTGTAATGTATACACAAACTGTATAATTAATAATAATAGAATAGTAGATTAGTTGGATTAGAAATCTACTGACAGGATGGTAGTCCTTAAGTAATGTGAGCATTGTGATGCCCCCTCTATGTAAGTGGACACCTTTCTGCCATCTGGATCACTGAGGCTGCTGATCCCCTCAGTACTGTGAAATTGCCAATGTATTGTCTGTAACATTTCTCAAGGTGAACAAAGGAACTGAAAGGAGGCAAGGAGAACCTATTCGATATGCAGACATACAGTATAAGAACAACAGGTCAACACTGTGAAGGTTATTGACAGTTGAAATTATTTATTGACTGTACAGTGTAACTACAAGACTTAATTGATATATACATGAGTTTGATTGTCAGTTGTCATGGCAGCATGGTTGGTACTTGTGTGCTGCATTACTAGAATGCTGGAGGGCAGAGCCGTCTAGCTGCCTTCTGCTCCCTCCTTACCGATTCCTGTGTGTGGGAAGCTGGTCTCTGGCTTCCCAATAGGGGGCACAGACACCACATATATAGGGGCAGTCTGCGACAAGAACCTCTGTGCATTTCCATTTGTCTTCATTGTATGTACACCGTTGCGGGATGCCTTTGTGCGATAGAGGGCAATAACCACTGCTAGAACGCAGATAACAAATGCTGATGCAACAGACAGCACAACAATTGCGGTTTGGTATGGTGTAACCATGGACACAGGTGACTGGGATACAACTTCACGGTGTTCAAGAGCAATAACATGATCTGACATGTCTAGCTCATTACTGACGTCAGACAGGTGATGGCTGAAGCGAGAATTGGTGATGTCAGCCACAAGGGCATCTGCACCCACCACTAATTCGTTTGCTCGCACCTGAAAGGATATTCAGTAATATAGCATGACAAGATCATTGTGTGCATCCTTCCATAACACTTTTATGGTCTGAAACATTTTCCATTATGCTGTAAATTTAATGTCCTGGAAGGAAGGAGCCTGTTTTGAATGGCTTTGTGAGAATGACTTTGTGTCTGGCCATTGTTTGTTTGATAACATGGGTTGTATTGCATCAAATGAAGTGGGTGTGCCATATGGACTTACCATCTCCTCAAGGTGGAATGCCACATCCACTTTGTTGCTGCCAATGATCTCAAAGGTGACATAAGTGACATCAGAATGCTTCTTAACCTCTATGAGGTTGTTGCGGAGCTTTGCTCCCAGCTTCTCCGTGGCCCTCCTGACATCAGATATGAGCCTTTCATTTGAAGTCATGTCTTGCTGCTGGCCTTGGAAACCGAGCTGCACCTCAACAGCATCAACCAGAGTTGGCACTGAGCAAGCAACACATCTCTCAGTTTTGCCCTTCTGAAGCTACAGCATCAGATTTTTAAAATGATAATTGATAATACACAAGCAAAAGCGCTCATTCTTATCCCTGGATGCATAGCTTTTCTTGTTAATATCACAGTGTATAGTAGGTAAAGCTTTAAAAGGAGTGACGCTCTAATTAGGAAATCAAATTTTGCTCATGTAATTAAAAAAATATTGGGAAGGATGGCTAAAATCACATCCAGAAACTCTACCACAGTACTAGCATGCTGCTTTAAAAACAGCCATGGCTGCCGTTTATATTGGCAGTAGTACAGAGTAAATTTCAGAATATCTGGGTGTTCTCCATTAGATTTCAGTAGGAAACAGGAACGTTATATTTTATACACATTAGATTGGCTCATATGTGGTGGGGAATTGTGTGCATTTAAGGCTTATAAAGAAAATCTCAAATTAAAGGAATAAATAGAATCAACATGTCAACAAGTGCTGGAATGAAGGGCAGGTATGTTGGAAGACAGGCATTTACCCTCATAACTCTTTGACAGTGATATCAAATGACATCAGCATAAAAGTGATCTGATACACTTTGTGTATAAACCCATTAACAAGTCGGTAAGTGTTCCATGTAAGACCCAGAGGTATGATGGATGTAAAGCGGCCTCCATAGTCTAGGGGTAACGTTCCCACCTCATGACTCAAGGTGCGCGGGTTCAAACCCGGCGGAGGTCGTGGAATTTTTAAGGGCGGAAAATTTCAGGGAACAAGTCCTCTGGGAGGGACTTTAAGCCGTGGGTCCCGTGTCATAGATTTACGGCATGTAAAAGAACCTCATGCCTCTAGGGGGCCTCAGCTAAATTAGGCCAAAAAGTTTCCCGCCCAAATAGTTTCCAATGCCTCCGATAGATGGGGAAGTGTTAGATACCACTGCCAGAGGAGGGACGACCTCTCTGACAGAAAGGGACTAATTATTAGATACCACTGCCAAGTAGAGGGTAGAAACTTTGCTGGCAGAAAGGGACTGATAGCGAGCACCAGTATCGGTAGGGGATGGAGACGGTAGAAATTAAAAGGGGGATGTACAATAGACTATCAGTCGTGGTGCATGGGGAAACCCACCCCCTCAATACTGAATCACTGAATGATGGATGTAAAGAAAAGAACAGGAACACTTTTACCAGAAATTGTACCCTTTAGTCACATATATGAATTCCCAGTTCAGCTACAGGTTCAACCCCTTACCTTACAAGAGCCCTAGTGCTGTAGCTTGTTGACACCATGCAAGCCATCACCTTTCTTCTTGATGGTTCTGTCTCAACACTTTGTGGAACAGAAAACAAGGCTACATACAATGTTTAGAACATGAAAGGTTCAATGTAGGAGATGAAACTGGAGGGAATTGTTTTTGTTTAATTTCTGTTGTAATTTTACCTAGTTTAATCACGGATGCATACCCTGTATGCCCCAAGGAACTAAATGCATTTATAACCTGAAACACAATGAAAGTGGAGATAGAATCATCAAGAATTAAGGTGAAGTAAGGCAGTAAACAATCTAGCAGAGAGGAAATGCTTGTATTCTCTGGCTAGAGACAACCTGAGCATCCTGCATTCAATGCACATGTTTTACTTCTAGGCAGCACTCAAGATGAAAACTTTATACTCTCCATAATATGATTCCTTATTAAAAAACAAGTTGAAAATATTGCACAATATGTCTCGTGACATTTAGTTTTCATAATCAAAAGGTGCAAGGTGTCAGAATGATCGAACCATTGGACTTTGTAATTACAGTAGTGGTTCAAAGCGGCTTCCATCCATTTCAAGGCAGATGCAGTGCAATGGGTGGCAGCATTCTCTTGAACATACCTTAACATGTTTGCATTGACCAGTGTCACAGTTGCTTATAGTCTTGCCATGAGATCTTTGATATTCCCCTCAGGAAAAAAATTCCATCAGTTAGATCCAGTGACCAAAGAGGCAATGCAATCAGCCCTCAATGTCCAATCCACATTTCTGGATATGTTGTGTTCAACTACTTCCAGACAACTTCCCCACAGTGTGCTGGAGCTTCATCATGCCAAAACCACCTCTGTCTCACAGCTAGAGGAACATCTTCAAGCAACCGCAGCAGAACAGTTTCCAGGAAATCACAGTTTTCACTGAACAGTGAGCCTGTCAGGTAGTAGACAGGGTCCCATGACTGTCTCCAACAATTCCAGCCCAACTACTGACACTGAGAGACACTTGATACCAATGTTCATGGATAGCATAACAATTATTCCATGTCCAGAGGTGGCTGTTGTGGACACCGAACACACCCGCATGCATAAAACATCATCTGTCCATAGAATATTATGTAAGAAGAGCTCATTTGCAGTGCATTGATGTAGCCACTTCCAAAATTGCATCCACAGGGGACGACTCTGCGGAATCAAACGTGTGCTCCATAAGCAGCGTTATGGATGCAATTGATCGTTATTAATTACTCTGATGACCTTTGTTTGGGTTATTTCCCAGTTCTTGTGTGATACTGCATGATCTATTCCATGGCTCTTGTTCCACGGTTACAATTTCAGCATCTTCATTCACTGGTGTACATACAGTCTTGGGCAACCTGCATTCATGTGTACCACAGGTGTTGTGCTTCCTGTCTCAGGCAGATGCTGCTCCAATTGTTGAAACACATTAGCGTCTGGATGACACTGAGCAGGATAACATAGTGCATATTCCCATACAGCAGTACCAGTTAGACTGTTTGTTACAGGTACCAAGAGTTCAAGACCATGTCACAGTATTCATCACATGTGTACTGCATGATCATTCAGTCACAACTGACCGCTGTTGTGTGCCTTGAGTACACATAACCAGTGCACTATGTATCATGGAGAGAACTGTGCTGAGTAGTATGTTACCCATTTGATGCTGGAGTGTGTCTTGAAAACTAAGTAACATTTTTTATCTTTAAAAAACCAAGCGATAGAACTATGGAGAGCTTGTGTGCAAGTTTCATTTTATTCTATATACAATGGGGTACCCAAAAGAAACCGAACTAATTTTTTTGTGGGCAGAGCTTTTGTAGTACCGCATTTTGCCCCTATGAGCGCATAGAGCTAACATTCCTGAGTCGATAAGCCGACTACCGTTGCTTCAGAAGGTAAGGACTAGTTTCGGCAGAGTTTATAGTGACAACTGTTTTGTGTGATTGTCGTTTTTGCAATGGCTGATTTTCGTGAACAGCGTGCGGCGATGAAATTCTGCTTTTTGCTCGGGAAAAGTGGAACAGAAACTCTTGAAATGTTAAAAACGGCGTACAAGGACGATGCTATGGGGAAAACTCAAGTGTTTGAGTGGTTTTCCCGTTTCAAAAATGGTGAAATGTCAATTGATGACAAACCTCGTTCTGGTCGTCCTTCCACGGCCCGAACACATGAAAATGTTGAAAAAATTCGTGAAATCATCAAGGAAGATCGACGATGGACCATTGAAGAAATTGTGGAGCTGTCGGGAGTGACTTGGAGTTCAGTTCAACGAATTTTGACAGAAGATTTGGGAATGAAAAGGGTGGCTGCGAAATTCGTGCCACGACTGCTGACTGCTGAACAAAAACAAGGTCGCGTGGAAGCATGCTGTGCTTTGAAAGAAGAGTCCCGAAATGATCAAAGTTTTTTTTGTTTCCTCGAATGAAAAGAGACATGAAAGGAAAGCGTTTTGCTGATGTTGCTGAGGTGAAGGAAAAAATGACGGAGGCGCTGTCAAGCATCTCAAAAGATGAATTTAGACAATGTTTTGAAAAATGGAATAAAAGACTAGAGAAGTGTATTAGTGTAAGTGGAGAGTACTTTGAAGGGGATTGAAGGTTTGTGCTTAAAATTTGAATAAATAAGTTTAAAAAAAAAGAAGTTCGGTTTCTTTTGGGTACCCCCTCGTATGTATTCCACTGGAAGCTGGGATAGTATAGTCAGTATAGTGACTGGCTATGGGCTGGATGACCAAGAAGGTTGGAGTTTGAGTCCCAGTAGGGTCAAGAACTTTCTCTTCCCCACATCATCCAGATTGGTTCAGGGATCCACCCAACTTCCTATCCAATAGGTACCAGGGGCTCTTTTCCCGGAAGTGAAGCTGACCACTTACCTCCAGCTAGTGCCAAGGTCAAGGAAATGTGGATCTATACGTCCACTCCCCCATATGCCTTCATGGCACAGTGCTTGCTTAATTAGTTAAACCTTTACGTATTCCATTGAACTTTATTTTGATAACTTTTTATGGAAGGAAAATAAAAGTGGCTGCTACTCACGGCATATCTTAGCTCCCCTCTTGAATGTCATTGTGTTGGGCAGTTGGTTACCGGCTTCGTCCACGCACCAGCAGTCAGGAAACTTCTCTGATTTGCGTGGGTAGCATTGCATGGGCAAGAACCTGCATATATACACAACCTTACACAGTTATAATCTTTTGCACTTGTTCTGTTGACTGTTTGCTCAGCATTTTTAGTTCCTACCTGCCCTGAGCATCACAACTGACTGCATACACAGCATTGGTGCCTGTCATGCGCTCACGCAGAGACTGGCACCGTGACTTCATTGGCATATGTTCATTCAGTACTACCACCTCTTTGAGCAGTTCTTCAATGTCTGCAACAGTGCAAATACATTTCATCATCATACTGCTGTGTCTGAGCATAATGACACTAAATTCCTTATACAATCATAAAATAGCATTTGAACTGTCCAGTCTTACTAAAGTCCAGTTCCTCATGCATTCTGCGCCGAGCTTGTCGGATATTGCATGTGGGGGGCACATCTCGTGTTACAGAACCCTTGAGGGGTTCCCCAGCCCTGTTGACACACCAGCACACTCCAACATGCTCCAAGCACTGTACAGATTCCCAGTCCCCTGTTTCTGGATCACAGCGTGGCATGAATGTCAACTTCTTGTATTTCTCTGCTGCTTTCAGGTTCTTCTCTCGCAAGCGCTCACATTGGCTAAGTACTGCCAACATTACATGAGATCATGATAAGTGGATAAATGCTTGGTTTATGGGATTCTCTTCTTCTCATGTTCACATGCATGCCTGAGTTTGGGTCTATACATTGTGTGATTATGATACAGGGCTTTAAATGAAGTTTGATCATTGTTTGGGGTGTGTATACAATTCAGTTTGTTAACAGTTTATTAATACTGCATCAGAATTTCATTAATGTTATAAAATATAATAGTACATAGTTTTATTGAAGTGGTAGTCTAAAACATTTAGGACACATTTCAAATTGCCATTAATGTCAGGACATAGCAGAGCAAACAACGTTATTGTAGCACTGCAGGTGACTATAAGGGGTGAGAGGAGGAATCAGCCTCCCCCCCCCCAAATCTACAACTCTTTCTGTTGTGAGGGCAGTAAAACTATAAAGAGATAATGAGAAGAAGGTGTGCTAGAGGAATGAACTCTCTTAGGACCTCCAAAACAAATTTGTAAATGCAGAAAGCACCGAGAAGTTGTAAAGATTGTTTTGTAACAGGACAGCTGAACCTAACAGTGAGTAATACGAGTATGTGATCATAACACAGGATACACAGCGATGTTCACAGTGGAATGTTATCAGCTTTCTGGAGGAATCTGTTGCCTCCATGTTCAGGTAGACAACCTACACAAGGCAGAAGGTTTCTCTAAAATGTCATATTCTACCAAACTGCACAGCATACCATCCTAGAAGACAGTGATCTTTGTAGTCAACTGCTATGAGAACATAAAATCTGAACATTTATGAAGAGCCTTCTGGGTTCTAATGCCATGTACAGAGGGAGCCCAGTATTTTGGAGGAACATATCACCTGGCGGCTTCTTGCTTGGTTTACTTTTTGACCCTGAAGTTGGAAACAATACATTCCACCAAAATGTCGCCCTCTCTCTCACCTGCATTGCATTACAACACAGAAGATCATACCGTTCACAATCACTGCCATGACAACTCCAAATCCAGCAGGATAGTTACAAGAACTCAGCCATACTCTCAAACTAACTGGAATGCATTCTGAAGTAGATCAACCATCATCTGAGCCAACTATTAGAGAAAAGAAATACATCCTCTCATTGACATCTGAATGAGACAGACTGCTCACCAGGGCAAACTGTCTTGCACATATCCTCAGAATGAAAGTTGTTCTGATTTCCACCACAGCCGCCATACATGAACTGCTGACATTTATTGTTCTCAGAGTTGAAGTACCAGCGCAGAGTCTCAGCGTGGCAGGGCCCAACTTCCATGGGTTCAAAGCACACATTTCCTGCACTCATCACAAAAATAATATATAAGAATTCAGCTTATAAGCATTTTATGACTACATTTGTCAGTGTTCATATATTTGGGAAATAAGAGCTGCTAATTTTAGGAATTAAATTACTTTTATGTGCAGACTGACCATTAAAATAGGTGCACTATACAGATACCACTGCCCTATAATATTTTTTTTTTAATTCGCTTAGTGGAGGGTGGAGTCCAACTGGGTCCACTTGGCATGACGGCCACTGATTCGCCTATTGTAGCCTGCCCCGAGTGATTATGATGATGGAGAATTTGGTGGAATGAAGATTGGCAGGGGAAACCAAAGTACTCGGAGAAAACCCGCCCCAGTGCCACTTTGTCCACCACAAATCCCACTTGACCAGACCCGGGATTGAACCCATGCCGCTGCGGTGGGAAGCCAGCGACTGACTGCTTGAGCTATGGCGCGGCCTGCCCTATAATGGTTAATCAGAATTGTGAAGTTAACAGTACAGTGCATATTGCATTTGTTTGTGAAGTTCCCCATTCTAAAATTTGTTGCCCTTTAAGCTTTGGCTTAGACTGGAGCCTTGCAATGCAGGAAATAAAAATTCATAAGTTCAGTGTTATTTGTGTGCCTTGTCAACACAATTACTGTTTTGCATACAAAGTATGTCTGTGACAACATCTTACCTCATGTATGTGCCATCTTCAGGTTATATAACTAAGATTTAGATGTCAGTTACTCAGTGTAACTGACATTATGGTCATGTGATTCAAATGGATGCACAGGCATGTTGTCTGTAACTTGCTCACATCAGTTATTAAAAATGCCATTATAAAATACTGTGACTAACAAGTGATATTTATGTTAGGTAATTTATATTCAAATCCTAGTAATGTAACTTGAAGATGGCACACATATGACTAAATAGAAAATATACTTTTTATATAAAATATTGTATTGGATTTGCTCAAAGCATTTATAGGCAACAGCTCTGTAAACACTTTCCAACGTGCAACAGTGGAAGATGTCTCTCAGTGGACGAATGTCATAGCTCATTGCTAGGCAACAGTTAGTGTGCCAATCAACTCACTGGCTAGGAATCATGAGACTTCTATTTTCTGTATTGTCCATGCAGACCCTATATAACAAAGGCCTGCTGTAGCTTATATTAGTGCAGTGCAGTGCAGTGTAGTGTAGTTAAGAGTTAGTTGCAAGAGTGTGGCTGTGAAGAGAATTCTTTATGTATAACATTTGGAGTGTGTAATTCAGTGAGACCGTTAATAGATCCTGTGTTTTAATTATGTTACCAGGAGATGACTGGTGTGTGTAACAGTGAATTATAAAGTGTAGAAATAGCAGTAGCTCTATAATTACATGTAATTACTGGTGGTGTGTATAAGGAGTAAATAAACCCATTCATCCAATCCTGAATCAGCATTATTAGTTGCTAATACATGTGACGGTAGTAATTGTGTTGACAAGGAAAATAGACAGTACTGAACTACTAGTAGTAATTTCTGCTGGGTACATAATTTAGAGGGAACATTTTGAAAATATACCTATTTGGATGACAGAATGAAGACTGGCAATATAAACGAATATTTTTGTTTATTTGCTACAACAAGCAAAAATACAATTAAACACTCAAAATTTGGTAGAACTTGTAAACAGAATGCTAAAAGAGATTATTAAAGACTGTTTCCAGTTACTGTCCTTGAGGGCAAGATACACTGCTAGACTTTATAAACATTGATCTGAAGGTGGAACCAGCTTGTAGACTAGCAGAAGAGGAAAACTTCATTACAATGTATCACCTGGGCTTAACCTCCCCCTCCACACACACACACACACACACTTCAAGCTTAATGTGATTAACATGCCAGGAACTCACTGGGCTTTGGGCAACAGACTGCATACTCTTCCAGTGGGCTGAGGTGGCACTTGTGTGATGATGGGCAGGGAGATCCATTAGGCCCACACACCATCACTTCTGTTGAGCCCATTACAAGCAAAGGTTGACCCATCTGGCAGGGGTTCTGGGGCTGTGGCAGGCAAACAGGCACAGGGGGGCATGGTGTGTTGATGCACGAGACTTCCACCAGACGACATTTCTCCCCATCCTCACGGCAAGAAATCTCCGCGCATGGGTCTCGACACTTGCATGTCTGACAACCAGATTCATCTAGCAGGAAACCATGTGGGCATGGGATGCACTTGAGTGATGGACAGCTGCTCTGGGCTTGCAACACAGCAGAGCAAATAGTTGTTACAAATTACATAGTTTGAAGTAATTGGTCAGTTTATTACTGGATCCTCTGTGTGCATCTGTGTGTCCCCATTAATAACAACTGAAAAACTGTCATCAAGCATGGTTCCTTCCATTAAAATGATCTCCACCTTCATACTTTCCAATTACCTACCATCAATAATACCAAGAAGAGAGCAGAAGCCATATGAAAATGACACTACAGTGGAACCTCGCTTAATGATCACTTCTCATAATGAGTAATTCACATAATGAGCGAAACAAATTGTAAAAAAAATGACTCGCTTAACGAGCGACGTTTTGCATAACAAATTACAAGAGGGGAAGTCCCGGATTGTGAGCTTGCTACATCAGTCTGTGTTTAGCACTTGTTCCGCTAGCATGTTAGTGTTGCTTGTGATCACACATTTTTCCAAACTTTTGCTCAGACATATTATTTGTGATTCTTTTTTGTGCAAAGTTTAATAACCCTTGCAAAAATGTCCCCGAAGAAAAAGCCGCAAAAAGACAGCCATAAGAGAATAAAAATAACCGTAGAAATGAAACATAAAATCATTGAAAAGCGAGAACGAGGTGTGAGCATGGCTGATCTAGCACGCACATACAATCGGTCTACATCAACGATTTGCACAATTTGGAGTTGCATTGTGTTTCACAGCAAGAAGTTGTGGAGGAGAGTTTGTCAGAGGAGGAGGAGGAGGAGGAGGAGGCGGAGGTAACAGCAAAGCAACAATCTTCTGGCGCAATAAGAGAAATGCTGAAAGCATGGGAAACTGTTGCATCGTACATTGAGAAGCATCACCCTAATAAGGCAGTGGCTATGTGCGCTACAAATTTATTTAATGATGATGTTGTGTTGCATTTTCACCAAATTTTGAAGTGTCAGCAAAAACAAATGTCTCTAGACAGCTTTCTAGTAAAAAAGAATTAGATATGTATCATAAATAATAAACTAATTATTTCGTGGGTTTTTTGTTTTTTTTTCTGCAAATCGAATTCACATTCCAGGTTGGTTCATTCCGCATAGAAGAAAAGATGAAGATGATTCACGCTCCTTAACAATGTATATATAATTTTCTTTGAATAAACGTTATACATAAAATTCTTGAGTATTTTTTTCGGCATGGAACGCATTATCGTATTTTACATTAATTTATATGTGGAAAATTGTTTCACTTAATGAGTGTTTCACATTACAAGTAAGATTCTGGAACAAATTATGCTCATTAAGCGAGGTTCCACTGTACTGTCAATATGGTACCTATAGTTCTAATTTTCATATTCCTGTATCATCTACAAATGTGGGCCTTTTGGTGCAGAGATGGATCACACATACTCCTATGAATTATGTATGATATTTTTTATATTACAAACTGCAGATGGTATACAACTATGATACCGTATTCAGCAAATTTCAGGTGACTGTATAATTTCTGCTGGCCTATCTATATACCACTTGAAACTTTGTCCTGATGTATTTGTGCATGAGACACTTAGTGCCACTGTAAGAAAGGCACAGATTACTGTGAACAGTGTAGGGCCAAATGGAACTGTGGAGACTGGCCTAGATTCAAACTAGAGACCTCTATGAATACAAAAGGTACTGGACTGTGTACCTTCACAAGACGGCTGGACATCAGGTGGGGCCCGAGTGCCGGGTAGCTCATCACCCTTATCATCCACACACCAACACTGGTGGGTAACTGGGTGGCACTGGATGGGCTCAAAGCTCCCATCTTCATCCCTGCACTTTGGTAGGTATAACTGCCTAGCTGGGATACCTGTCTCATGGGCCTTATGCTCCAGAATGGCCCGCATGTGCTGGCATGCTGAAACAAAGCATGGCACTTAAAGGAACATTCTTCTCTGTAAGAAACTGCATAGGAACTTCATGTATTATTTGGTTGCTCTTAGGTTTATAGTTGTCATTTCTCATTTCCCCATATCCTACTCATTTGGATAATCAGCAAAAATTGTTCCCCCTAGGATTTTGTTTCACATTATGTCATTTTTGTGTCAATGCCTTACTCCATTTATTATTTTTCTTTAATTTCCTGAAACTCCAAACCATAATAATTCTCTTCTGTTCACTGTTTCACTGTTACAAAAGGTCAAGCACCTTCATCTGAGGACTGATTTTCATTGTTTTCCCTTGGTACCAGTATCCCCCAACTTATGTGACAGTGGTATATGTATATATCAAAGAGTCTTTGTGCAATTCAACATACTTTTTTCCCAGTAACATTAATATTATAAACTATGGTTCCTTAACCAAAAATGTCTCTATATCAAAGAAAGAACATGATATGAAATTTCTAAGTACCTTAAAATTAACCACAACATTTTTCTTCCAGTCATCATATGTTACATTGGAGTAGATTACATTAAAGTTATGGGCATTCAATGGTCCATACACCATAACTGTCTTTGATCTGATATACATGTCCTTTCTAAGATTTAGCTCCCTAGCAGTTGTGCTGTAACTTGTTCAGTGGGACCTTATGATAGTCACTGTTGTGTATGACTTTACAGCTAACATGGTACCATTAAATAGATGATATTATATACGAGTACCTGTAAGCATGACAGGTTCCACACACCGAGTACCACATCCATTCGAACAGCATTTGGCTGTCCCATTGCAGTTCAGATCGGATCGACATTCATAGTCACATGATCCAGCAGTGACAGGGATCAAATAAGGGCACTGCCCTGATTTCTTGGGCAGACCTGGAACATGGTGACATATAGTCAACTGGCATGGATGCAAGATACTGAGAGATGGGGAAACTTGAGGCTCTGATAGCAGTGATTATGAAGATTGCTGTCTTTGGAATGTGATACCATGTAGTTCGTACACAGCAATCTCCATTTGCTAGCACCCAGGGTCCCATGTTCGAATCTCACTGGATACTGATCACTGATCACATAGCCCTTACAGTCGATAAACGTACCTTTAAATATATTTTTGTTAAGTTGTGCAACATTTCAATTCATAGTGTTATTTAATATCACAGTACTGTCAGTTACAACACAAATTCTTGAGAACAGTTTAAATTCATCAGTGTCCCAACATATTTCGACATTTATGATGTCATCCTCTGGTTATATAATGATACAAAAGAAACTAGCTCAAGGTTACTTTCCATGATTGTACACAATTTCAGAAAATTTAAAAAAAATTGTGGAGACTTACAAGCAGGCACAGGTGGGCAGTATTCATTCTCACAGTTTGCCTCTACCATCTGACAAATCTGTCCCTTGGGGCAGTGAATGTCATCACATGGGTTGCGGCACTCGCACAAGGGACAGCGGGTGGATGGGTCCAGCACAAATCCATAGTCACAGCCCAGACGGCATGTCAGATCCAGACAGCCCAGGGCCTCACGCAGTGCTACACAGTCTGTAGGCCCATTGGTCCTGCAGGAAAAATGCCTCTCAATGTAACATTTGTGTACCTTCCTCCTGAAGCTAGACAGATCCACGCAAGGGAAACATAGTTTCTGCCTCCTGCTGAAAGGCACTGAATCTGTCAGTTTGTTGTGGTACATACTTGATATTACAAGCAGAAGTGCCCTCTCCTCACCCAGGCCATGATTACTTTCCTTGCCAGTATATTCATATTTATTTCCAATTCCATAGATCCAGAGGGGCTAAAATGCCATTGGATGTGCAACAAGCCCCATACATGCATAGTTTCAAAAACAATTGAAACCAGTCAACACAATAACTTTTCTTACACATGATCGGACAAATTATAAAAACATGCAAGGTAGTCACATTATTTATACACAAAATAGTACATTTAAAAACATAAAGTTGACAACTTAGAATCAAAATAATCAAAATTTACAGTCATAAAATTAGCAATTTCAACACTTTAGATATAGTCAAATTTCAAAATTCTTTTTATAACAATAGTATTCCTCCACAGTGGAAAAATAGTTGGTGGTCAGGAAATTTTGTATTGCCACTTTAAATTTAGGAATATCATACGACATTTGTTTAAGAGTTGATGAAAGGTGATTGTAAAGTTTAATACGAGATTACTGTACTCCTTTCTGGCATACAATCAGATTTACCACTGGAAAATGCAAATCACAATTAGGTCTTGTATTAAAAGTATGAATGTCCAAGTTCATTTTAAATAAATCTTTATTATTAATAACAAGCATTAATAAAGAGAATATATACTGAGAGTAGAATGGTAAAATAGACAGTTCCTTAAATAAATTTTAAAAAGAATCCCTGCTGCCAGAATTTGTAATGATTCTTATTATCACAGTATATAGTAACTAGAGCTTCAAAGAAGAAATATTACTCAAATTAAGAAATTAAAGTCCCTTTATGAACAGGAAACAAAAAATGTTTGCTGTTTTTGTTTGTTTAGTGTATCCAGGTAGGGTCTGTGTTGGCCCTTCTGGCCTTGGTCCACCTGGGCCAGGCACATAAACCATTTCTGAGGCAAAAACACCCAAAGGGTAGATTCTGAAACCCACAGTGATAGGTTGATGATGAGAGCAATATTAGCAGAGGGGACCTGGCATTTAACAAGGGTTCTCAACTACACAGATGTGAGGGAGGCGGGCTTGGTGTTCTTCACATTTCAAAAGTTGTAAGTGTAGCAGAGGTGAAGGTTGCAACCTGTGAGAAGAAATATTCTCACACACAGGTCTGACCAGGAATGTAACTGAGAACCCTCTTATTACGAATCCTGCATTGTACCCATACACCATCAAGTGTTACAAGAAAAATTGGTTCAAACCTTCAACTCTCTTGTATCTGAGATTTGGTTTTCCTATGTTTAAGTTCAGAAAATCAAGAAACTGTCAAAGAGTTGAAACCTATAATGTGACGAAATATCAGAACAACATTCTAAGGGAAGTAGTATTTTTTTTTAAAAGCTTTGTCTCACTGCATTCTTTCTTCAGGACATTGGAGCTCAACCCAAGCATGTGCATGCAACTGTCTTACCTTGTGTCTGGAATCTCAGATCCAAACGAATCCACACACCAGCACTGCTTCTCACCATTTCTCTCTGCACACTGAGTTGCCTCAAAAGAACCATTCAAGTGGCACTTTGGTGGGGGTAGAGCCAACTTCATTCCCTCATGCGTTCCCTCCATCTTGTCAGAGAAGTCGTGTAAGTATTCACACACTGAAATTGCAAACTGAAGTCTGTAATCATATAACACAATAGTATATATAGTATAGTTTTGTGCCAATAGATATGGAATAGGCAGATGTCTGAAAGATCTAAATTTATTCCAGTTCCCCATAGAGGTATTTGATCATGTGCAGGGAATGGAATTCCTGTAAATACTACAGGAAAAGACAAGTAGCTGCAGCAAACAACAGTTAACAAGTACCCACAGCATTACAGTTCAGAGAAGTAATGTAGTGAAACTGCTACACTGCACCAGCAGAGATATCCAGGAAACCGCAGAAATTAACTTACACCAGAACTTCAGTGAAGGAGGATACCAGTTCAGCTGTACCTGGAAGGTGTTCATTTGCACCCTCAAGCAGCAGAGAGAACATCACATCTCACAGAACCCCTGCCAGAGTGAGGAACAGCTGTGACAACCTCCCCATTTGTTGTGTCATTCCCCTCCTGCGATACACCATCCCCCTTCCTTTCCTTCCCATCCTCATCACAACCTATGCTCAACCAATGGAGATCCCTCTACCACCTTCCAAACTGCTAGGGAATGCCAGCTGCCAGTAATTTGTTGATGAACTTGGCGGCCCTGCAAAGGGATATTTTTTATAACATTATCCTCTCCACTGTCCTTGTTGTGCCTGGACCAGGCACCAGACTCCACCATTCCCCCTGTTGAAACAGAACTTTACATATACCTGAATATTCACTCAACCTTTTCACTTGAACGCTGAAAACAGAGGCAGAAAGTACCTCTGAAACATGAGGAACACTATTCATATCCACATGGTGCCAAGACCCAAGAGTAGAATGAACATCAAGTAATTTGTCCTCTAACACTAAAGCTATCTCTGTATCACACAGAGAAGGCCCATAGGATTGTGAGATGTCGAGGCTCCCACATTTTCTCTAGAAAATTGGCTCACAGATGGCAGTAAGGTTGTCAGCCTTATGTGCCAGTTGCCCTTTACCACCCAGAAAGAATCCTGGTACTCATTTCTGTTAGAGGCTGAGTCAACCCCAGGGCAGCTGGAAGGATTAGGTACATCGAAAAATTCCACCTCATCTGGGCTTGAATCTCAGACCTTCCAGCTTGTAGCAATGTGCCTCAACCAACTACACTACCGTGTACCCTGTCCTGTATCAGTGGAATTAATATATCATGGGACTCACTGGAGGGAGGTCTGTCCTCATCTCTCATGCACACGGTGCCACACTGGTTGCTGAAGCAGCACCTGCTGTTGTCCTCACAGTCTGCATCCACATGGCACAGAGTGACGTTGTTGCAGCTTGTCAGTATGGGGCATGCTCCCAGCTCTGTATGGTCTGTGGACACAATTGTTATGCTGCTTACTCTTAGATCAGCATGTTAACTGTAGACAATCTGATACACTGGTAAAATAAAGTAAAGCTATCCCTGTACCAGGCCATGAAGGCCCACAGGGTTGTGAGACGTTGAGGGTCCCACATTATCTAGACAATCGGCTCAAAGATGGCGGTAACATTGTCAGCCTTACGCGCCGGCCGCGCCTTACTCCCCAGGAACATTATTTTAATTAATTCCTGGTATTCATTTTTGTTAGAGGCTGAGTTGACCCCAGGGCCATAGTGTGGCTGGAAGAATTAGGTCAATTAAAAAAAATCCAGTGACCTCATCGGGACTTGAGTCCGCGACCTTCTGGCTGACACTGGTATGTGGGGCAAATATTTGAAACTGGGAGCAATTAGACATTACCTGGAAGGGAAAGTAAGATCAATATTTCAAATAAAATGGAGACATGGACACTGAAGGGAAACTGTGGAACAGGAAGTAGCCTGATGGCCATCCATGATATATATTTCCTTTAAGCCTGAACATCACAGTACAATAAAATGAAAAGTGGAACCTACATCTACAGAGGTCATACCAATGGATGTATGTGTTGGACGACAAGAGTAATCATCATCAGACAAAGTGTTCCAGGAGTTGCTGGTGCTAAGATGTTAGAATCTGAATCAATCTGAATTGCCTTTATTTAAAAAGAAAAACTACACTGTCACACAAGACAGAGCAGATTCTTACCAACTTCCAGCATCTGAGGGCAGCACACTCTACTCCCTCTCCCTGGGACGTATGTGCAGACATGAGTATCTGGGCAGACAGCTTCCTCTGCAGTGCACTGGACAACCGCACCATTCAGGGGGTCCATGAGGGGAAACCCCTCTCTGCACATGGGTTGACCTGAAGCCAGCATATAAGTAGCAATTGTAATCTGTTATACACATATAAAATATGAGTTATTTTTGTCAGTATTTACAATTTGCTATAAAAACCATGTGTTTAGAACTGTATTTAGGTCTGCAACCTGTGGCCTGCGTAGCCCACTGAGCAGCTGATTGACACATCAGTCCACATGCAATATTTCTGCATTTACTCTCATCACCAAACCCATACTTAAATCAAGAATATGTGACACCTACATTTATCTATTGTGACTTCTGTTTAAGCAAAATGACTTTCAACAGAAATTTCCAGAGTTTTGTTGTTTTGTACCGGTGTGAAACTTCACCTGCTGCCATATGGAAAAACAAAAATTGACGGTCTGAGAGCAGGGTGCTGTGGAGAATATTTGGACCTAAGATGGATGAAGTAACAGGAGTCTCAAGACAATTCCATACTGGGGAACTTCATAACGTGTTCTCTTCACCAAGTGTTATTAGGATTATAAACTGAAAAAGGGTGAGATGGATGGAGGTGGTAATATGCATAGAAGAGATCATAAATGGATACAGAATTTTAATTGGAAAAACTGAAGGGCAGGTACCACTTGGGAGATACAGACATAAATGGGAGGACAACACTAAACTGAATGGCATGGAAATGGGGTCTAAGGATGTGAACTGAATTTGTCTGGTTGAGGAGAGTGTAATAAACTTTGTTATTCCATAAAAGGTGACTTGTCAGCTTGTTAAGAAGGTTCCTTATCGGTGGAATTGGTGAGAATCCTGGAGTCCTTACATTGTGGAGATGTGGTGCAGAGGAACCCAGAACAGTCCTCATCTCTTACAGCAATGCACTGTTCAGTGGGGCTGCACTGAAATCCTGCACAGGGATTGTCACATTCGCATGTTGGACAGCCACTAGGGTCCACCTTGAAGCCATACTCGCAGATTTGGGCACAGATATTCACATTACAGGATAGAGCCCTGCTGCGGCCCTGTGTCATGCTCGCTGTGAACAGAGAGGGAGACTTAAGAAATACTGTTGGGTACCATAATCCAGCACTGTGTAATCTGCTTGCCACTCACATTCACAGGTGACAGTGTCCCTTGGTCCCATTGACTTGGGCAGCTTGTTGCCTTGGGCATCAACACACCAGCATATGAGTCCATTACGACTGCACTGCCGTGCCTTGAACTGACCAGTGACTGGGGAACACTGTGGCACATAACCCTTTCCTTCATGCTCATTCATGACAAGCAGTTCTGCCAACATACGCTGCTGCAAGCATGTAGTCACATTCAGAGGCTGACTGCAGTGTTTTCCATCATTATCACAGGCACAGCACTTTTGCATAGATGGACATTCCAAGTCATGCTCACAGTGCATGCCACATTCCTGGTTTGATCCCTGCTTGGGACAGGAGCCTGGCTTCTGCAGTTTGAATGATGCGGGGCAGCATACCCCATAATCATTACCTGTAACCAGAATTTAACCTTTGAAGCTGAAGTGGCCTGTTACTTGTCCTACCCATTTTTCACAATGTTGAAGATCCCTGATAGGATGTACACTCTGTCAGCTGACTCACCTGTCTCCACAAGACATTCAAACAGCGGTGGACATCTTGGTTTCCCAGGAGATGTCCCACAGAGGAAAGGACGTTGACTGTCAGTGATCTTGAGGGGCTCTCCGACAGGACACACATTCTGCAGGCTGCGGGCCCTCTTGCCTGTGCACCATAATCATAGCAACATTATGGGATCGATGTGACTGTCCATATCAGGGGCTGTATAGTGGCGGAACCTTCTGTGTACATAGTAGAGCATTATAATGAAGCAGCAATTTAATGAGCCTTTGGGCCCTGTGAAATGCAGAGTATTTCTTGGACAAGAGACACACCATACTCACATCGGGGGATGGGGGGGCATGGTTGTTTGAGGCATGCCACATTCTCCAACTCACAGCTCAGTGCACCTGGACATTTTATGTCACTGCATGGGTCATGACACTGACATCTGGGACATCCATCATCCCCCAGAGCAAACCCGTGAGGACAGAACATGCGGCAGGTATGAGCTGCGCAGGGCTTCGGATCTGTGACACAAAGATATCCCCGCTTCTCAAACATTTTGCTTCCACGGAGTTATGAATTTGTTGATTAGCCATCCTGCCATTTGACAGCACCATGAATCTCAGAGAAATTAAGCATTAAACTTTGTCTGTGTGTCAAACCATAGTCAACTGTCTTACCTGTGCAGTTGACAAGATCTTGGGTAGCAGCCCGTGTGCCAGGCACCTCAAATCCCTCCTGATCCACACACCAACACTTTGATGTAGCCGAGTCACACTGAATTGGATTAAAGTCACCTTCCTTATTACATGCTGGGATTCGAATTTTTGAGCCTTCCAGACCAAGACTGCGTGCTCTCCTGTAGGCCTCTCTCTGGAGCTGCTCACATCCTGTTGAAGCATGACAGAACACATGTGGGCACACATTCAGTTTTTGGGTACATCTGTCATCTGCAGAAAATATATGAAGTTTGCTTGGCCCATCCATCTATATGTATTGAACAACTTGAGAACTGCCAGAAAAATTTTCATTAAATATATTTCAGAGTTTTACAAAAAAAAAAAAAAAAACTGTCATGCCATGAAAATTTTCATTTAAATCAGACACGTCTGGTTAAGACTTATGTGTGTTTTTGTATATCTTGCTAAATATTTATCACACACATGAATATTCTGAACAAGAGTTTTAGAGAAAAACGAACTACACATTTTATGTCCAGTGGTGTTTCTTAGTATGTCTTACAGTTTACAAGATAAATAATTTATAGGGATGTTCCGAGTTCATTATCTAACTTTCATATTTAATAATGAACCATGGCCTCTCAGTAAAATAACATTTAAGGAGAAAACAAAAGGAAGCCTTTACTGAGTTCAGACTATGTTATTAAACAGTTTGTGTGCATATAATTTCAGTTTAAATTATATAATAATGGTGGACAGTGAAGCCTTAATACTGGTTCTTTATTCATCCAGTAGCCCTATAGTTTTGACTTCTCTCCAATTTGAGTATCATTGCCTAGCAGTGAATGATTGTGTGTCAATTTAATGTTTGTTGATCATACGGGAAGGTTTCCTGATGATCTTAATCAGTATGTGTCATATAACTTTACAGCACTGTGATACTAAAAGCAAGTTCTATTGATATCAGAACAAGGAATGGTTGAAAGCTCAGAAGCATCCATGTTTTAACAAGGGCAATGAGATTGTCATCAGGTATCCCCACTGATATTTGCTATGTTCTCATAGTGGTTAATATTAAGATTACAGTCTCCTGGAATATGATGCTGTGTGATGTCAATGTTTCAGAGACACCTGACACCTTTATATTCACAGCAGAAGATGGAGGTAACAAGTCCTCTGAAATGTTGGTACCTCTGTAGCAGACTGGACAGCATCACATTCCAGAAGACTGCTGTAATCTTACTTCTCTGTCCACTTTCATTAATTCCCATTGTATCCTCCATCTTATAAATAACAGATAACCTTTACAAACCACATGCCCCTAATTATATTTTCCAGCCCTTGGCTTCTTTCAGGTAGGTCCTCAGCATTTGTTTTTAGAAACCTAATTTGTGTTGTTACCTCAAAAGGCAGAAAAAGGGTCTTGGTTAGGTCAAGAGTGGACAAAATGGTATGTTCAGTACTGCCCATTGTAGCGACCACCTAATTGTCTGAAATTGAATGTAAACAATACTGAGAAATTCTTGGGTGGTTTGGATGAGATCCTTGAAGGCTTCCTCTTTTCTTCCTCTGTTGTATTCCTGCCATCCATCTCTGAGCTATGTCAACCAGCCCAAAGCACTACCAACATTCAGTCCAGTCCACAGCAGTATTCAGATATTATTAGCAAAATGGTCCTTTATAAATGTTTAATTTTCCTTAAATACTAAGCCACACAGAATGTGCAGGAACAAGGAAAAAAGTAATTTACAGAACAAAAATGTTGACTGTAACTTAGAATTAAAATACCTGATTTAAGAGGCCGTAGCAAGTCAGGCATCTCCCCCTGCCTCAATTCTTAAGAAAAAATCTGAACTGAAGAAAAGGAAATATGCCAACACATAATAATAAACATTAAAGCTATTTATAAAAAGTGTAAATTTGTAAGCACATTTTCTGGGTTCTGCCCCTCAGAAGAAACCCTAGAAGTGCCCCATCTGCTGTGGTCCCAAGTACATGTACGTGTATTTACTATTCCACTGGAAAGAGTGTGAAGACATTGATCATCCCTTGTTAGGGTTTAGGAACTTGTGACCCAGTCGACTAAAAATAATGCAAATAAAATGTGTAACTTTGTACATCTGTGTAATAGTTGTTTAAGACTTTGATCTACTCAGTTTCTCTTGCCAGATTCTCCATCCCACTGATAAAGACCCCCAGCACCAGAACCTCGCTATAGGAACTGAACCCAGGTCATGGAGATGTGAATGACAAGACAACAACTGGGCTGTTCAGGATAGTGTGGTACGGGCAGGCATGTAGTGTGAGGTGGATGGATAAGAAAAGCACAAAAGTCTGCTCGGAAAACCTAAAGGAAAACGACCACTTGGGAGACATGGGCATAGATGGGAAGTGAATCTGAAGGCAGTATGATAAGATAATGAGGACTGAATTCATGTGGCTCAGGACACGAATGGCCATCAAACATGGTACTGACCCTTATGTTGTATGAAAAGGGAGGTATTTCTTGACTAGCTGAGAGACTGTGCTGTTTAAAATTAGTTTGGTTGGTATAATGATAACGGCCAGATTTCCAGCTGAGGTTTTCGTGGGTTTCCGCAGTTTCTCCAAGCAAAGTTCTTAAATACCATTCTTGATCATCTTCACCTTTTGTAACCTCTGCAACTGCAACAAAGACGTTACGTCTTAAAGGTTGGGAACAGTGCTTCCGGGTTGTCGGTGACGTCATTTACCTGTGTAGAGAGGCTTCACGCACACTGGCCCGCAACCCGTGGCGCAGCACTTCTCGTCCTGCAGGCAGTCACGGTCGTGCTCACACTTCTGGGCCTCTGTGGGGCAGATCAGCGCCGGGCATCCGCCGCCGCGCTCCTCTGTCAGACGGAAGGAAAGTGCGTGAAAGCGCATTCCAGTCGCCACGAAACCGGGTCATCAGGATGTGTCAATGCACATGTGGTGCGTGGAAGTGAAGCTCCACATATCCTACTAGATGCATGCTAGTATCGTCGGCATCTGGTGGAAGGGATCGCGGTTCGAACCCTGCTACTTGCGGTAGTTCCGGGTGAACAAGTGACGTCGTAACGGCTGGACCACGATGGAGAGAGCAGACTTTCACTAAAAGCTGCTGGGTAGTTTTGATTTTCAGCCTTATTGCCTTATAACAAAGACTGCTTTACTTAGAGCCATAAATTGACTTTTTCATATACATCATAAACCATTAATCATACATATTGTATGAAGAGGCAGCAAGTAAGCTTAAGCAAAGAACATAGTCGGGAAATGTGTGCTGCATTATCGAGTATACCTCTTTCGCAGACTTATCGGAGGCTGCTGATCGTCAAGACTGTTGATACACTCTAGGGCACGGATTTTTTGAAAATGCATATGCGCATATGCAAATGCATATTTTGAGGGTTTGTGGTCATTATTGCATATTCTAAACGTAAGAGCATATTTCTGCATATATGTTTGAAATTACGGATAATTAAGGATGAGACAACCGATTTATGTGGCCGATGCATAGCACATTTCGTAGTTGTTAAGCTACATCCAGACGAACCCGGCAAACCTCATCTTCTTGCTTGCAAAGTACTAGAGAAAACCAACCATAGCACAATAGCAAGTTTTGTAAACGATTCTCTGCGACTACTATGGCCATCTGAAATTGAGAATAATTGATGTAAGGTGCTTGTACTAATCACAGATGCATCTTCCTATATGTTGAAAGCAGCATAGGCCTTACAAGTATTTTATCCAAATCTTATACATGTAACCTGTTTAGCCCACGGATAACACCGTATTGCAGAAAAATACGCGCACAGTTTCCAGCTGTTAACGATATAATTGCAAGTGGGAAAACACTGTTCCTAAAAGCAACAGCTCGTGTCCAGTTCTACAGAGATTGCCTACCTCAGGTTCCTTTGCCAACTGAACCTGTCCTAACTAGGCGGGGGACATGGATATCCTCAGTTTCATTTTATCAGGAGAATTTCAATCAAGTGTAAGAAGTGGTTACAAAACTTGAAAATGAGTATGCATGTGTCCGTGAAGCAAAAGTGGTGTTTGGAAGTGATACTGTTTATCAAGATGTGAATTTTATCCATGCACATTTTTCTACAGTTTCAAAAGCCATTGAGAGCTTAGAATCTTACGGTGCACTCCTTCACGACTCACTTGAACTCGTTCAGAAAGCAACTTGCTCACTGAATTCCGCTCCAGGCGAAATTGGAGAGAAGATTAAATTCAAGTTAGAAAAGGTTTTGAAATCGAACCCAGGACTAAAAAAGATTCAGCCAATTAGTCAGTAGTTGAGTGGAATTAGGGTATGGCCTTCACGGCCTGTTACAGGGATAGCTTTACTTGTTACTTTTGCCAGATGAATGTTCCGAACCTTCGGCACCAGTGTATAAATACTGTCCAATCACGTCAGTTGGTGCAGAAATATCATTCTCAGCCTATAAACTCATTTTGACGGACAATCGACGTAGTTTGTCTCCAGAAAACATTGAAAGACTTCTAGCTGCCTATTGTGATGCTACTTTCTGTAGTGAACGATAAATGTAAATAGGTGAGTGAATAAAGTGACCTGTTTTTTAAGTGCATATTGTTTTATTTTTGGTGCATATTTTCCCGCTTTTTAGCGCACATTTTAAGTGTTTTTAGCGCATAAAGATCCGGGCCCTACTCATGACATGTTCGGGGTGACGGTGGAGCACAGGTTGGGAACACAGTCCCGTTACTCACCTGAGGCGCAGAGCGCGGTCAGCAGAAGCAGCAACACGACGGGGTACGGCTTCATCGCACTCCTGCCAACACAAAACGTCACAGCAAGAAGCTGAAGAGAAAGATGGGATGTAGACATGTTCAAGTTACAACTATTCAGTGTCATTTGCCCGATACCATATATAATAGTTATGTCACCGCGACTCGGTCTCCAGGATCTCGTTTGTGATACAGAGGCGTGCGACTTTAGTGTGGGAGCTCAGCTGAGCCATTTCCGGATGTCAGTCTGTCACGACGATGGAAACGCAGAGAACTTGTGATGACCGGATATCCTGTTCATTGTGTCTGAAATCAGTGTGACCTCTGCTCCGTTGTTACGTCTTAAACTACTTGTCTCCCCTTTACATCTTGATGTCTTTCCCCAACGTCCCGCTCTTCGTATTGCGTTTTATGTTGGTCTGTCTTTCGAACAGTTCGAACTGGAATCATGAGATCAATTTTATGATGATTGCTACATGCCAAGCCCATCCTTACTTCTTAATGAAGGTACAGACACTGTGCGTTCTCGATTCTCTCTTTGGAAGACCGAGCATGGGGTGGATCAGGGCCGCGCCATAGCTCAAGTGGTTAGTCACTGGCTTCCCACCGCGGCGGCCCGGGTTCGATCCCGGGTCTGATCAAGTGGGATTTGTGGTGGACAAAGTGGCGCTGGGGCAGGTTTTCTCCGAGTACTTCGGTTTCCCCTGTCAAACTTCATTCTACCAGTTGCTCCACAATCACCCTCACCTATCATCTGGGGCTGGTACAATAGGCCAGAAGTGGCCGTAGTACAAGGGACTTAATTCCACCCCACCAACAATTAAAAAATGGGGTGGATCAGGTAATGTTAAAGTGTACAAAACGAAATCGCCCAGCATCTCCTTAGTCACTCCGCAGTACTGGCTGATTCATTCATTCATTCGTGATGTTAGCTCTGTTCGAGATTCGGCTTAGGATCGCACGTCACAGGGCCCCGACTTTGTTGACTACGGGATTCAACCCTACCATGGGCCCCACGCAGCCTAGCCACAGCCTCAAGCTTGCCCTCGTGACGACGCGGAACGTGCAACAATGCAGACGTGACCATATTTTCTCCTATTGCTGTCGCATTATATATGCATTTATTGCGGGTTATTTTTATAACAGGTAAAACCGTAAACCTCTATAACACACATTTTGAGTAACTGGATAGTGAATATGACTGTGAAATTGTACGTTGAAATAATGCAATAATAAAAATATTTGTTCGTTCTTTTCGTATAAATATGAACAACCTCTGCGATTGATATAGTGTCGTTAAACAGACTGCAGAGAAGAAACTAAATTTTCCAGTTGACGCAGCGGTAGGAAGAGCTTAATACTTAAAATTCGGCCAGCACACAACATGCCTGCTTGTGTTACTCACCTATGGTCCTCAGCAGAAGGATGACACACACCATACTGTCAGGCGCTACCGTCGCCGCTAAACTGATCAGGCTGGCTCCACTGACCGACTTTCAGGCCACGCGGGTTGCCCCACAGCGTCATCACTACGTCACGACAAAATGAGTTCAGTTACACACTGATGTCCTGTTCGTTTCGTCACCCTGATTCTTTTGATGACATGAAAATTAGCATGCCGCTGTCTTCTCCGTTTACCGTACACAGCGATACAAAAAAGTCTTACTTCATATTGGTGAGGAAATATCTGTAAATCAGTAACGGATCTTACAGGAACAGACAGAGCAAGTTATCTCTGGCGGCAACTGTTCTTGTTTGTATTCGGGAAGTTACCGCCTCGAATCTGACAGAAGGTTTTCGTAGCTTTCCTCAATCCCTCCATGCAAATGCCGGGAGAGTACCTTCAAATATGCCATGATGGCTTAATTCCACACAATTTCCAATTCATCATCCAGTAACCAACCTAGCAATCGACTCCATTAAGTCTTGAGCTACTGATGGTGTTATTAAATATTTTTATTATTATTATTAGGTGGGTGAGACTGAGTCCACTTGGTACTGTGACCACTACTGTCTATTGTACCAGCCCAAGATGACAGATGATGGCGACTGTGGAGCAATTGGTGGAATGAAGATTGATAGGGGAAACTGAAGTACTCAGAGAAAACCTGCCTCAGCACCATTTTGTCCATCACAAATCACACATGACTATACCCAGACTTGAACCCGGGCCTCCACGGAGGAAGCCAGCGACTAATTGCTGAGCTATGGCGTGACCTTAACCAGATATATATATGTAAACTAAAGGAACAGGAAATATGACTTGAAAGGATTCTGACGATGGTGTATACTGTACAGAACTATTAGGCTTATTTTGGACTCTATCCATTGTCTGGTATATGTAAGACAAAAACCACAACGTTTCGGAGACAGGATCTGTCTCCGTCCTCAGGTGGATGGGGCAGGATAGACCTACTCAGTCTCAATCACTGGACTGAGACTAGCTCTTTCAAACGGACCCAACTGAGGTCTATCCTGCCCCATCCACCTGAGGATGGAGAGAGATCCAGTCTCTGAAACGTGTGGTTTTTTGTCTTAGGTATACCAGACGATGGATAGAGCCAAAAATAAGCCTAATAGTTCTGTAAAGGAACAGGATTTAACTGGCTGAGGAATGGGTCCAATTTGGCGTTGGTATTATCAGAGTCAAACCCTTCTATTTTAATATCATCATTGGCCTGTGACTATACCCGTCCAGTGTCCTCTTGTTTCTTACATACATCTAGTTGGAAACATGTGTAACTGTTCACAAGCAGTTTGTTCAGTAGCACTGCTTCTACATCTATTCATGAGGTGCTTGGTTCAAATCTTGGCCTGAATGTCATTATACTAACATTTTTCTTAGTTTTTCTCAGTCCTTCTAAGCAAGTGCAAGGATATCTCAAGCTACGATTGCTTCATCCACACCCCTTTGAGCTCATTATTCACCAATCATCCTATCATTCAATATTACATATTTTTTCAGCCTACTGACAGTTATTGAACATCTCCAAATGAACTCCGTGTTGTTTGTTTGCTCACCGCCAGTCTTTCCCTAACCTTTGCCACCACCAGGTAGTGGTCAGTATCACAATCTGCTGCCCTGAATGAATGGACATCAAGTATACTTGAGTGCCGTCTACTATCTATCAACAGATGGTCTATTTGATTGTGTATCTTCCCATCAGGAGATGTCCAAGTAAATTTATGGATGTTACGATGTGGGAACATTGTACTTTTGATAGTAAGATTTTTTGATGTGGCAAAGTTTACAGAGGTCTGAGGCTTTGTGTTCATTTTTGTAACAAAGTAATTTTTACAGTGAGGAGCTGTAAGCCCCACGCCCAACCCCCAAGCTGGAGGGCCATCCCTTGTTGGCTGTCCGCAACTGCTTATTCAATATATTCGTAGCTTCCTTCCAAAATTGGAGGGCGTCTCTTCCATCCACAACAGGATTAGAATTATCAAGTCTAGGAGGATAAGGTGGGCAGGTCATGTAGCACGAATGGGAGAGACGAGGAATGCATATAGGATATTGGTGGGAAAGCCAGAAGGAAAGAGACCACAGGGAAGACCAATGGGTAGGTGGGTGGACAATATTAGAATGGATCTCAGAGAGATAGGATGGGATGGTATGGATTGGATAGATCTGGCTCAGGACAGGGACCAGTGGAGGGCTCTTGCGAACACAGTAATCAACCTTCGGGTTCCATAAAATGCTGGGAAAATCTTGAGTAGCTACAGAATTGGTGGCTCCTCCAGAAGGGCTCAGCTCCATGGGTAAGTAAGTAAGTAAGTACTGACAGTTATTAAATATACCACAAAGAGTAATTTTTTGAAATAACTAAATTAATTTTGTAGTGAAGAAAATATTTTTTTGATTGTTAAGAAAGAGATAATATATTAATTGGGAATGCTGGTAACCCACATACATGATGTCCTACTCAAAAAGTCTATAGAATGAAAGAAATAAACTTACTTAATGGATGCATATTTGTAGTTTTGTAAGAGTTTCTATCGCTTTAAAAATGGAACTGGTACAGATATACATTAAATGTGACACTGCTCATTGCATTTTCACTGTACATTAATTTGTTATATGATAACTGATTTTCTGAAATTGAGTTTGTCAGAGTTAATTCCCTACCATAATGAATAATTCATGTCTTTCCACAGTGAAGCTATGGGCAGTAACATCTTGTGCCATGGAGGTTCTTGTTCTTTATGAACAGGAGAAATCCCCACAAAGTTTTGGTAGGAAAACATGACAAGAGAAAATATCACTTGGAAGATCTAGGTTAAATGCAAGGATAATGTGGATCTTAAAAGAAATGGATGGGAGGGTGCAGACTGGGTACCAGTGGCAGGATCTTGGGAACATGGTAATGAACTTTTGGATTCAATAAAATACTGGGTATATCTTCATTAGCTCAGCAAATATTATTTTCTCAAAAACTCAATGGAGTTAGTACACTATTCCTGGATATCATTTCATTACACTGCAATGAGGTTGAGGTGACTTGCCCATTATTTATCACAGAGCAGCTTGGCTTAGCAGTAACATGGGAGCCTGAATTCAGGATCACTGGCTGTCACAATGATTTTCTGTGGTTTTCCCCAGTTGTTCCAGGAGAAGACTGATGTGGTAAAGAAACGGCATCACTACCTTTTCTTGTTCACTTATTCTGTCACCTCATTCCAGTAGACCTGATGAAGTTCATATTCATATTCATTCAAGTTATTGTTTCAATAAACATTTTATTGGGTTTTACTAATTTTGTTGAAAATATTTTTTTTGTCACATATAATGAGATTCTTTTATACTACTTTCATTTCTGTAAAGTGGCCTAGATCATCAGTATGGGCAGAGTAACAAAACAATGTTATCAGTCTTTTGTGTTTTCATGCTTTATTTGTAACACTTAAACAGCAATATCTAGAAAAAATCACAATACAGCTGTAATTCTTAATTGTGACTGTAACTAGGATGATCTCCACATCCGCATGAGAATGTATTCTCGACAGGATTTATGGAAGGTGAATAAATGAAATGAAACAGATGCACTGTCAAGATGTTTTCATTGGAGATTTTCAAAATGTCTGAAATTAGTGCCAAAACGTGTTCTACACCACTGAACAACACAAATGCAATTATTCTGGGACACCTGTATGTATACATTCTTCTATCCTGAAGATGGGGAAATGACCTTCCTCCAAAATGTCAATATCTATCTATAAAACTACACAGTGTTGCATTCCAGATCACGATTGTAACATTCACCACTCTAAGAACCTCAAATCTTTGCACTTCAGTGGGCCAATGTGACAGCCAGTTGACAATGTTTAGTGCAGCCAGTCAAGGCTAAATTTATTTAAATCAAATGAATATGATATATGTGGAAGGTCAGATAGGATCTCCCCACCATTCAGTCTGAGAAAGGAACACAATTTATATCAAACAAGAACAAGTACATAAAGAGGAATATATAATTTTGTTCTATTCTTCCATTATTTAATGATGTTCTATACCAAGTGCAAAGGTTAATGACCAGTTTTGAGGATGATTATAAAGGAAGAGCATGGGAATAAATATTTAATTTTCAGAAATTACATCCAAATTTGGTATGTGTATGATAAGATGTACCATGTAGAAACTTTCAATTAGAGTTTGGAAGAACTCATCAGAAAACAGAACATTTACAAGATTATGTCAAAATATTAGCTTTGGTGAGCCTACTGTATTGGTCAAACTCCGCTGTAAGCCAAGATCCACAGATCATATCCAAATGTAAACAGAAAAACAACTATTTAGAAGAACAAATATAATGTTAAACTGATTGTCAATGAAAACATATTAGCAGTGCTGAATACTTGAACAGAGAGGCAGTTCTTTATTGACCTCTATAAGCATCTGTAACAAACTTCTATAACTACGAACATAAAACAAGACAATTCTTGGACATGCATTCTGATCCTACGTCTTCATTTTATGTACAAGGTAAAGTTTTCCCTGTGCTTAACTAATTAAGCAATATGCCAGGAAGGCATATGGGGGAATGTCACCTCAGTACTGGCTGGAGGTGAGTGGTCAGCTTCACACCTCAGCTGCTTTGCCCTTCAGGAAAAAGACCCCAATACCCATTGGATAGGAGGCTGGGTGGCCCCCCAAACTGGTCTGGATGACGTGACGAAGAGAAAAATCTTGTTTTTTACCAGGACTTGAGCTCTAACCCCTTGTCGTCCAGCCAGGAGCCTGATGCTATACCAACTACACTATCCGTGCTGATATTATACTGTGTTACATATATATATATGAAAAATGAGAAATATTCAAATGTTTGTACATCTGGGTAACAGTCTCTCATGCACAGCAAATGCAGAAAATGACCTACATTAGGGCAGCAACCTGCTGAACTTCAAGTCTAATGACATGCAATGGAATGTCATGATATACCACAATAACAATGATAAAAATACCATCACATCTTTTATCAAATATACCTCAGGATTTCACACTGTGCGGGAGGCATTTTGTGCATTTTCAGCTCGAGTTCATCCACACACATATGCAGACACAAACACACATTAAAACAAAACAAATGTTCCAACACTGCCTTTAGAAGCCACACAAAGGACAGTGTTTGCCAAGACCTGTGTCTGTGGCGACATTCAAGAGCCTTCTGACAGCATCCCTCAGAAGTTACGCAACACACCGAACTTTGTTCTATGATCAAAAGAAAAAGGATGGCACGTGTACTGTCTCGGGTCTTCTGCATCATATTTGTGAGGTTCTGGGTTTTTTGGCTCTCATGCCAGAAATCCTGCTTATCTTACTAACAGGACCTCAACTCACTTCCTTACCCATAAACTAAGCCAATGAGGCCTGACATCATCTGATCTGCTGTTGTTGTACACCAAGTGATTCATATGTTTGTTGACAGATGTGAAAATTTTTTATTTTCAGCAATTCTTCCTTCACATCTTGGGTAGAGAGGTCTGCATTTTACTCAATTGATGAATTTGTTGAGCATGCAAGAGGCTCAAAAGTTAGGAGTTAATAAATGGTCTATGTGCGTGAATTATACATTGTTGAGACTTGCTTGTTGTAAGTGTAATAGTATGCATGATGTCTATTTTTGTTGTGAATTTTAATATTTTATAATGTAACTGTTTGGATGATATGGCTTGCCAGAGTGTGTGTGTGTGGAATGGCAAGGTGTGAATTTGACAGTGGTGTTTCCACAACCTATATGTGTTGTCCTGACAACTTGAGCTATCTGTGTGAGGCCTGATTATATATTTTACTGGAACAAGGACAAATGATGTGTAGTCATCATGAATTTGTAATATGTGACATGTTTTATATCCAGCCCTACAGGGAGATGATTGGATCCACGAAGTGAAAAATAAATGTAAATGTAAACTTACAACACCCGCAGCAATAAGTGTTCTTGTCTTCTCAAGTAAATAATTTGTATTACCACACTTTTTCCTGTTGCCTTCAGCATTAAATGCTATCTTACTAATGCTCCTCTTGCACCTAACTCCCATCTGCAGACTGAAGGGTTAATTTCATTTATTTGTCATGCTAATGCAGGGATAGCTCAGAAAATACCTGTACACTGCATCAACAATGGCAATAAAATGTAGAATTGCAGGTTTGTTCTCAAAATTCAAGGCATACAACTGACCTGAAGAAACTGCTGAAATATTTCCCATTCCTGAATAGGAACAGAACACCGACACAATGATGTTCAGATAATGAAACCCCAATATAAGCTCAAAAACAAGGACCAAGTGAAATATGAACCCATGCCTCTAAGATCACTAAGCACTGCACTGTAATGGTTAACACTCCTCCTTCATATCTGGGAGGTCCTGGGTTCAATTCTGGAGCCCAGATACTAACTATCCTGACCCAAGTTTATTCATATGCCTTCCTCTCCCACTCACATGCCAGGATAGTATCTTAAAGTATGCTCCCCTATCCGACTTTTGAACAATAAACTATGTAGCTGAAAGCAATGTTCTGTAAACCAAGGATCAATATGCTGGAGCCTTGACTTCAAAAAAAGTTAAAGCATTCTCACTAGGATGCTGTGCAATCCAACATAACCCACACATACTCACAATTTTACCACAACAATTAGGGACAGAAGACTCATTACAACACAGAGGACTCCTCGCCCAAAGAAATGCCAATTAAAAAATCCTGAAGGAACAGAGAAGTCATAAATCACTTAAACAAGGGTTTGATGAACAGTGTCAGGCAGGTTCCTCAGGTACCAGCCATGATCCTGCCCTTTTGCTGTGGCAAGAACACCACCCACATTCTGGTGACATGTGTCTTTGTTATAGCAATATTTGTTGCCATGCATGTCAGTGAGACAACCACCCGTAGCAACCAGAATTGCTTCTGGAGCACATGTATCCCAGCGCTTGCAGCCAGCACTTGCAAACACATATGCATGTGCCTTGCCCTCCATGAGCAGCATCACCTGCACACACAAGCAAAATCTTTTTACCTGTTGTAACAAACATACACAATGACATGACAGGCCACACAGACATACACACAGAGTGAAAAGAATTTCTGAGATTCATTATATCAACTACACATGACATGACTGGGGACATAGATTACTTTTACTTTCATATATTCATAGAGGGCAGCTGCAATGTGATCTTCACAAATACAGCACATCACTGGATAAACATTCATGTCTCTAAAAGGTTCTTTACCTTGTGTCCAGCACCCCCTACTCTTAGGATCTCATCAGGCTGGAGGGCATCAAGGGCTGCCTGCACCACTGTGTTTGAGTGAGACCTTGTTGTGGTGATGATTCTCTTGCCTTCTGGTGGTAACTGTGGATTGAAACCACCAGTTCCAATCCCAGTGATTCCCCAGAGAGTGCGCCCCACATCATCACCACTGGCTGACTTGTAATTGTAGTACGGCTGATGGATCACACCACCAACAGCCCTGTCACCCACTGCAATGCCTACCAATACAGTCACATGGTCCAGCAATCCTGCAACATCACAATATCATGATGAACAATGGTTCCGGCATCAGCAACAAACTGATCAACTCACATCTAATTGCATACCCTGAGTATACTCTGATGTTCCATCCAGGGGGTCCACCCAGATCACCACCTGTGAACAGGAAACTGTACATGAGAAACAAAAACCGGGAATCAAAAACCAAATTTCATCTGCAATGGTTACATAAGGCCACGCACCTCATGGTCCTTCACATCTAGCAGCTCCTTGGGACATGTAAGCTGCAGAATCTGTGGGTCGCTATCTGTCACCACCCAGTCTGCGGGAACCTCACAATTGGATGGACCCTCCTCCCCAATGATTGTCACAGATGGGAACTGGCGGGAGAGAGATGTCACGATGCAGCGCTGAGCAGAACGATCGGCTTCTGTCTGCAAATCATTCTTGCCCTGTAAGCACATGAACACAGATGCAGCACTGGTGCTGTAGTTAAGTCCCTCTATTCTACAGATATACATGTTGGAGCACGTGATGAGATGATTCACACTCTTTTGTAGTTGCAGAAGGTGTTTTACTGAGGCCATGTCTAGTTTCTCTGCCAAAGAAAGAATGTTCAAACAGAAAATAAAGATTATGTTTTCATAGAAACTGAAGAGAAATGGCACAAATGTTTATAAAATATTAAAGACATCAAGTTTATACAGCAAGAAGAATCAGTAGAACACAGGTTTCTTGTGTGAGTTAAACAAAATAAGGAAATATGATAAAGATGCCAAACGATCTGGCCACCTGACACATGCAGGAATTAATCCATATATGGAAGACCAACATGGTGAGACACACCTGTCACCCATTAGTTCAAAGAGAGAAGAAAGCAACTTGAGACACATTCTGAACAAGTGCCACAATGATTTATTACAACCATGTGCTGAGGCAAGGCAGGGATGGTGTAAGGTGGGTAAGAATAGAAGGAACCATTCAACAGTTCCTGTTAACAGAATCAGTTAGGATATTTTTAACTGTCAGACTTTGTGCCCATTTAACTAACAACTCTGGCAACAGAACCCAAGGGTTCCAGCACTGATAGTACAAAATACTGTGGGAACATCCCACATATTATCACAGCGCTCACTTTTCACCAGCACGCGCACTAACCAATCAAATTGCATCTGACGTTCGCATTTATACAGCGCTTGCTGCTAGCCCGCATCCACATCATTACGCGCGCTAGCCAATCAGTGCTCAGCAAATATTTTGTCCGCCATCATGCTTTGTATAAAATGTGGAGCACAAGCTCGCAAGTCATCAGTTCATCAGCAGTCTTCAAGCAATCAGCACACTTTGTCGCCAGCGCTCGGTCTTCAGAGGCATCGGCAATTCGCTGTGCCAGGCACGACTGCCCCGGCTGTTTGGCGGTCACACCCGACTCACTGGGCAACTCGGCTGCCTCGATTCACCGGTAGTCATGCCCGACACACTGGTCAACTGGCGTAGCTACCGCCTCTCCACTCCTGCGACCGCGCTCGGCAAGCAAACCTTTTCCAGCAACCAAGCAACCTCCAGCAACGGCCGCACTGTGGCCAGTCAACTGACTCAGCTGCCTCAACACACCGCAACCAACATCCCTTCCTACTGGCGCGCGCCGCGCTACTTCACTGGCCAAGCATCTCAGCAACCAACGGTCCTTTTCAAGACCTACAAACTGTTCCGAAGAAGTGGGTTGTCATTGAAGTAATGACAAAACAAAGCCCCACAATACCAACACTGGATCCAATCCTCACACAGGTGCAGCCACAAAAAAATGACCAGTTTAGTACTACTTCCAAATCTTTCATGGAAGCCCCATTAAATTTCTTACTGCATAAGCTGAGTTCAGTCTGTTTTATGAGAAGATTATCTCGTATTCTCGTAATATTCAAACTTTGAGGACCATTTATTTTGCACATTTTCATTCTTTGGTTAACTATGGAATAATATTTTGGGGTAACACTAGTTCTATGCATAAGGTATTCCTAATTCCAAAAACATGTATTAAGAATTATGTTGAGATTTAAGTTCAAAGAGGTCATGCAAAAAATTGTTTCACAAATGGAGATTTTACCTATTCCAAGTTTGTATATTTATTCATTAATGCTGCTTTTTGTGGATAACATACACTACCTCCAAACTAATTCTTCTGTTCATGACATTAATATAAGATATAAGAATCAATTACACATACTCTTTGTTAGACTTTCTGCTATCCACAGAGGTATTACATATTCTACTAGTAAAGTATTCAATGAAATTGAACCTAATGGTATATCTAGATCAAGAAATGATAGCAATTTTTTAAATCCGCTTTAAGGAATTATCTTCTTACACACATCTTTTCTGTATTCTACAGAAGATTTTATATCATATCATTAGTTCCTTTTTATAAAAGATTTTTAATCATGTTTAGTTATTGTAGTCTTTTGTATTGCCTACTTTTAAAGCACTTATCTTCATATTTTGTTACACTAGATTCTGTACTTACTTTGACATTTATGTACTGTGTATATATTGTTGTTTAATGTCTTTTGTTGAAGCTGCATTGTGCAATATACATCTCCTGACATGTTTCATATTCACCCCTTGATGGACGAGTGATGGATTAATGAAATGTGAGTGTATGTGTGTGGCAAAAAAAAAGGAACACACTTTCTACTGATCGCATACACAGCACATTGCAAGCAGTGCACACCTTCTTACCTTCTCTACAATCCCCAAGTCTCCTTCATTCATGATGTCTCGTATGATTTTTCCTGCCCGGTTCACAGCAGTAATGGATGATGCAACAAGGCGTAAGATTAGTGGTGCACTCTGTGCCATCTTTGTGTCTGAAACAGAATAACAGTATGAAGTTGCTTCACAAAAGCAGGCAGGCTAGAGACCTTGAGATATAACTGTTCCACTATTATGACTTTCACCATTTCCAGCTATTGTCATTTCAAGGNTATATATATATTC
The DNA here is from genome assembly GCF_002891405.2 of Cryptotermes secundus. Classification (NCBI taxonomy): domain Eukaryota; kingdom Metazoa; phylum Arthropoda; class Insecta; order Blattodea; family Kalotermitidae; genus Cryptotermes; species Cryptotermes secundus. The sequence goes on along the minus strand of NW_019724777.1, from coordinate 579,143 downwards.
TGCTATGACTTCATAGTTAAGGTGTGGTTTGTATATACAGAGTGAAAAGCAGTGCCTTAGATCCATAAACGTCTTCTGCTATTATTCGTTTTCAGGGACCATGTCTTGTTGGTTCAAGAGTTCAGCAGTTACTGTTGCTCTCCCATCTGCTCCCATCATCATGTTTGTTTCACCTCAGTCAATGACCGGTCAATGATGAATAGGCATTACCTGTACCACATTAAAATCATTGGAAAGTTTGCACAAAATGTAAAGTCTAAGGTGACGTTATGCATGTTTTAAATACAAGACGCATAAATTTACAAAGAAAAAATATACAATTCGCAATCATACGTTAATTTACGTCAGCTCAATTACTCGTTACCACTATAATCACTGTCGCTCGTACCTCCGTCAGTTCAGTCTTTCGTATTTTAATCGCTATATATTCTGTCAAACATCTTTCTATTCTTGTTCGGACATTAATAATAAACTCGCTCTTAAAGGTTCAACACATATTCAATTAATCGAAACAATATCATCATTGACAGCGGTTGACAGCAGAAATTTACCTCAATCGAAGATTAGGACTCCATTCTTTTGCAGATCAGCTGCTGATTAAGTATAGTTACCTGTTTCTCATTAATTAAGGTCATATTTATTTTGATGCGAAAAGCCACAGTTCGTTCTCGATATGTACTTTTGTACTTGACTTAAATCGTGTGCGAATGCGGTATTTATTTTTATTTCCATGCCACATGCACACACACCCCAGCTAATGAGATAGCTGACAAACGAACCCGTATTTTCCTTCCGACCGAGTTGACAAATAAGATTGTTGTTGGTACCTGTTGTGAATACAACACAGAAATGCAGTTTGGATTTATTTCGTGATGTGGTCGTTCTTTTCTCGTGATCCTTCAAAGGACTTTCCCTTCGATGTTGGAGAGCCTATACCAGGTCTGGAAGATAAAAGTGTATGGAGTCTGCACAAAGCCAAGAAGAAGGTAACCTTCATTTGTTTGACACTTTTATACTATATTGCGCTCGTGCTTGCCTCAAGATTTGTAACAAAACTTCAAAATGTGATCTCAAGTGATCAAGATTTAGTGCAATATAATTTAATGAACCAAAAGCTGACGCAGACAATACCATTAATACAAATTAATTCATTTTGAAATATATGAAAACGTGGCAGTAAATAAATAACTCTCAGCTTCAGTTGTAATATGTTCATAAGGTGAAACAAAAATTCGTGGGAGTTGTATATTAGACAGAATTATTACTTGAAAGTGAACATATAATTTTCTTCTGTTTTAGGGATCTGGAGAAGAAGTATCCGTGTTTGTATTTGATGTCAAGAATGGCAGTGAAACACAATTGGATGTAGCAAAAGCTGCTGTAAAGAGACTGAAGACATTGCGACATCCAAGCATTCTTACATATTTAGACAGTTTAGAAGTAAGATATTAGTGGAGTTTGTTCTGACAGAGTGTAATGTTATGCTTGTTGCATTTCTTATATTTCACATTTGTATTTCCAGTCTGAAAAAGTTCTGTACATGGCAACAGAGTATGTAGAACCTCTGGAGACGCATTTAACACAATTGTCTAAAGAAGGACACCAACGAGAACTTTATCTTGCTTGGGGTATTTTCCAAATAACTGTAAGTAGTCGCTTATTGTCAGAATTGTGTCAGAGGGAATGAAGAATGCTAGAAGGAATTCTTAACTGTGTTTGTGTACTTAAGTTACAGCCATTTACAATTTGCAAACAAAGGAATAACTTAAGCCAATAATATTTATGTCAATGTTAGAAAATTGCTAAGGTAAACTTGTGGTTTACAGCGGGCCCTCAGTTTCCTGAACAATGATGGAAACCTGAGACACAACAATGTGTGCATGTCATCTGTGTTTGTCAATTCAGCTGGTGAGTGGAAGCTGGGGGGTCTAGAATATGTAGCTGGGGCCAGCGAGGGCACAGGACTACCAATCAAGATCCTGCCTGTGTTGGAGAAGTACGATGCTCCTGAGAAGTGTGACTCCAGTAAACAGCGGTTTGTCACAAAATGGTATGAGTTCAGTTTGTGAATCAATAAGATTATAGCATCAGCACCAGTCAGAATATTTAATAAATTCATTAGGGCAGGTTGGTTTTGTGTTAATACTACAGACTTATGTTTTGAAGGTACCTAAATTGATTCTTAACCATGGTTTAGACTTGTAGCAAGGATTTTCATTGTTTTCCTTGGTTTTTAAAGCAAGCAGACTACAACTGCCACCATACAAATCCTTACTCACTATCCATGATCATACTCTTCTTCAAGTATAATTAGAATGATCAAGTGAAGGAGGATTAGGTGGGCAGGGCACGTAGCACAAATGGGGGAGAAAAGGAATGCATATAGGATATTGGTGGGAAAGCCAGGAGGAAAGAGACCACTGGGAAGACCAAGGCATAGGTGGGTGGACAATATTAAAATGGATCTTAGTGAGATAGGATGGGATGGTATGAATTGGATTTATCTGGGTCAGGATAGGGACCAGTGGAGGGCTCTTGTGAACATGGTAATGAACCTTCGGGTTCCATAAAATGCTGGGAAATTCTTGAGTAGCTGCAGATTTGGCTTCTCAAGAAGGACTCAGCTCCATAAGTAAGTAAGTAAGTAAGTAAGTAAGTAAGGAAAGTACATTTATGTGAGAGTTGATGTTCCTACAGTAGTGAATGTTGAGTTAAGGTCTTCAGGGATGTGATGTGCTATCATTTGATAGGTAAAGTAAAAGTAAAGGTATCCCTGTAACAGGCCATGGAGGCCCATAGGGTTGTGAGATGTTGAGGCTCCAACATTTTCTAGACAATTGGTTCACAGATGGTGAGGTCAGCCTTACCCGCTGGCCGCTCTTTACCCCCAGGAAGATACCTGGTACTCATTTCTTTTAGAGGCTGAGTTGACCCCAGGGCCATAGTGTGGCTGGAAGTATTAGGTAAATTAAAAAACTCACCTCATCAGGATTTGATCCCGTGACCTTCCGGCTTGTAGTATAGTGCTTCAACCAACTACGCTACTGCGTGCCCCCTTTATTGTTTGATAGGTAGGTAGCAATATTTAGATGTACCTCATGCCTCCACCTTCAGTACTGATATTAATTGTTAATTCATATTCATTCATTCATTCCCTTTATTTTCCATATATCCCCATACAGGCAAAAACATAGGATGTGGAAATAGTCCCTTTGATAATAGATGTATACATATAATAAATTACATAAGTCACATAACCAAAATCACACATACTAGTCAACTAACATAGACAACGGACAATAGACAAAAAGAATAAAAAATAAAAAAAACTTATTATAATTACTAAACATAATTTAAAAATAGCATTACTATAAAAACTTAAAATTAATACAGTTTCACTCAAACTACGCAAATTAACTGAATTAAATGTTTTCTTTTTTCATTTTCCCATAAATCAAAATGCATTGATATAGGACTCGTCATATACATACATACATACATACATACATACACATCCTCCACTTTCCATAAACATCCATACAGGCAACAGACCCAGGATGTGGAAATAGTCACCAAACACATACACAAAGTCACACAAGCCACACAACGAAGATCACCCACATTAACTGTCTAACACATACAACAATACGAGGCAAAAAGATAATATCCTGATTAACAGACATAAGTCACAAGTAACCACAATACAACCCCTCACATCTCCCATACCAATTATATTAAAATGTGGCGTTAAAACATTCAAATTTATGTACATTTGTAATTAACATACTCATTTAATGCATAAAAAGAGTTATCATGTAAAAAAAAATTTAGGGAACGTTCAAAGGATTTCTGGTTATTAGATAATTGTTTCAGCTCTTTAGGCAGATGATTGTAGATCTTTATACCTGAATAATATGCACCCTTTTGAACTTTAGTAAGAGAAGTACTCGGTGGAAATAGGTTAACATTCTGTCTGGTACCAATATTATGAACCTCCATATTTCTTGTAAACAAATGTATGTTATTTATAGTGTGTTGCACCAAGGAATATATGTATATCAGTAATGGCAGCTCGGAGGAAAGTATTCATCATAGGAGATCTCAAACTTGATTATTCTCTATTTAGGGGTCATCTCTGCTGAAGTATTCATTGGTTTCCTCAGCCCCTCCAAGCAAGTGTTAAAGAGTTGTATGTGAAAATGAAGCTACAACTGCTTCCTTCTCAGTCCTTTCCTATTCATAATTCAGTACTACACAATCCACTGTGGCAGCTCAGGTTTTTTTTTTTTCATTTATTTATAGTTCCAAAAAAATCCATAGAGGCATCTGCCTCAGATATAGAACAAGTCAATAATACAATATAGCATATAAATATACATACATAATCAGATAGTCATCATCGTCAAAATTTAAATATTCAATACAACAAAACTACTGTACAGCAATACATTCCATATATCAAAATAACATATAAAATTACATATACGATCAAAGACCACCAAGATCCTTAATATAGTAATATAAAATCTATTTTCTTAATATATAATACACCTGTATCATAACAGTAATAGCACCTTTTTCCTGAGTATTTATTCCATAGTCCATTGCATTCTAGCAATAGGCAACAGTGTTCATTTAAATATACATTTTATTCATACATTCATTCATTCATTTATTACAGTTAAAAAATCCACAAAGGGGTCTGCTTCAAAATATAGAAGAAGTCAGCAGCGCAATATAACACATAAATATACATGCATAATCAGATAGTCATCATCATCAAAATTTAAAATACAACACAACAAAACTACTGTACAACAATACATTTCATATATCAAAATAACATTTAAAATTACATACATGATTAAAAGACCGCCAAGCCTCTTAATATAGTAATATAAAATCTATTTTCTTAATATATGATACACCTATATTACAGCAGTGATAGCACCTTTTTCCTGAGTATTTTATTCCATATTCCGTTGCATCCTAGCAATAGGCAGCAGTGTTTATTAAATATACATGAGGGATCAATCTTTATTCCAGCAGTAGTATTCTTCAACAGTATAAAAAGAACTGGTGATAAGAAACTTCTTTAACGCCACTTTAAATCCAGGAATGTCATAAGATAATTGTTTAAACTCTGGAGGGAGGTGGTTATAAAGTTTGATACCAGAATACCATCCACCTTTCTGAAATATCGTTAAGTTTACCACCGGAAGATGCAAGTCATGATTAAATCTGGTATTACGTGTGTGGACATCAGAGTTTGTTTGTAGGTTTGATCCTAGGTTAGGTCATTTGGCGTTTTGGTAGACAACTCTTAGTGGCAAGGCACACCAAGGAAACTGGCAACCACAATTTCTGAGAATTGTTATCGGCCTAAGTTGAACTCATGTTACTGAATGGAGCAGTGCAAATTGAGGACACAGCAACATAACTAATGGAAGGACTGAGAAACTCAACTTAAGGCAATGGAGCATGCCAGTCTTCTCACAATTCCGTTTCCACGTGGTGTCCTAGTGTCAGCTGTTCTGTAATAAGCTTCAGTGATTCATTCATTTCTTAAGATGGCACAACAGGTTGACAAAGCTGTAAATTTTGTTTTTGTGCAGTTAATTGAGCAAGAGCCTGGTATATATGGCAAATGCCACTCAGACTATACTAGGCAGGACAAAATAGATTTGGCTCGGGAAAGATTTTCTGATAAGATGAAGGAATCTGAATCCAGGTTCAGTTTGTTTGAAACAATATAAGCACCTCACTTTAAATTGTCACAGAAGAATGGATGCACCCAATGTTTTCTTTTCCTAATATTGTATTTAAGCATACTGTTGTATATCATTTATTTAACATATTATAAAAGATAAAACAATTCCATCCAGTGTGTATTTATATCGTATTTATACTTTTTGTGTCTAACATCACAGACACAAGAAGTATAAATATGCAGTACAACACATCCTAGAACAGAAAAAACAACACAGCGCGCCACCAACAACCACAGGACGACATCAAAGGTAGGACGAAACAACAAAATTCCTTAGAAGAAACATAATAGGTTGCTGAAATAATACAATACCCATAATATATTTGCAGAACCTTCTTCTCAAGAAAGACAGGTGGCACAAGAGAGGTGATAAGAGAGAGGACACAAACCTATTTGGTTTATAAATTCTAACTTAAATAACAGAAGTTTAAAAAAAATTAATATATCAAGACAGCCGCTGTAGTTGTGAAAACTTTGAATTTTGTATCCATTTGTGTATTGTCAACATTGTATGAATATACATTTTAACATTCAGAACACCCATTGTAATAGTGGTTTCCAAACTGTATTGATGTCCCTCTGTTGATGGTCTCTAAGGACCGAAACATGTAAGGGCATGAACAATTGAAATAAGAAAAAATTACCAATCACACTGGATGGAATTGTTTTATCTTTTATAATATTGTTAGTGTGATGGACCAGAATGAAACAAAACAAATCAAATATTTCGCATATATTTCCATTTTAATACAACTTATTATTTAGTCACCCTTCTTCTACATTACATGAACTGTAGAACTTAAAGAAATATATCTGCTGTCTATTTTCAGTTCCACGGACATGTGGGGCCTTGGCTGTCTGATCTGGGAAGCTTTCAATGGACCACTTCCTCAGCAGGCTCAGCTGAAGGACTTGGGAAACGTAATGACCTTATCGCATATTTCATTTCTATTTGTCTTTGTGATGAAGTTTCAGATTTTACTAGTCTATTTCATGATACCATTCAGTTACAAGATGTATTAGGTTGTAGATGGTAGCATAGTTGAAGGTTGTGGATTGAATTCCCTATGAGGTTATTGGATTTTTCAATTGACCTAATCGTTCCGGTTATGCTATGGCCCTGGGTCGATTCAGCCTGTAACAGAAAGGAATGCCAGGGATCTTCCTGGGGCTAAAGGGAGGCATGTCGGCACATAAGGCTGACCTCACCACCATCTCTGAGTTGATTGTCTATAAAATGTGGGAGACTCGACATCTCACAACCCTATGGACCTCCATGGCCTGTCACAGGGATAGTTTCACCTTTTTGCTTGGATGGTGTTGTGCAAATAATATGAAAATTCCCGATTTTAACTTGGCTTGATTGTATTGTGTGGCTTCAACTTGCAGCTGTTAGATGTGAGCATTGCATGTACCTGCACTGTTGCAGATCCCGAAACAGCTGAGTACAGTGTACTGTGAATTAGTTGGGGCCAACCCATCATCCCGACCAAACCCTGCAGACATTATCACACGCTGCCGCAAATTAGGGGGCTACTTCAAGAATGACTTGGTGGATACTCTGCTCTTTTTGGAGGAGATTCAGATCAAGGATAAAGGAGAAAAGAACCGATTTTTTAGTGCCATCACACCTCAGCTGGACAACTTCCCTGAGAACGTTTGCCGTCATAAGATTCTGCCACAGCTGATCACAGCATTTGAGTATGGAGATGCTGGGTCTGTCGTCCTCATGCCCATGTTCAAGGTGCGTGGAACAGCACTTCAGCTAGTGAAAGCACAACAGTACATGCACATTTAAAACTCTCCTAGACAGAACAGACAGCAATTATTTCCCTAAGCTGAATTAAACAGTTGTCCTTTGTAATGTGATGTCATATGTTTTCTGTGATGTACAAAGTGACCTTTTTGGCATATTCACAAGTAAAGTTTGCAGAATGTGTCTGTTAGCTTTGTCATGTCTATCCGTCTATTCACATGAAACAACTCAAGAACTGCTGAACAGATTTTCATGGAATTTGTTAATGGGTTCTCCTAAAATTTGTTGATTTTGATTAAAATCAGACAACAGTAATGGACATTTTATATATAGACTTACAGTGTGTTTTGGGGAGTAATCCACAGAATATTTATTTGAATGAAAGATTGTTACTAGCAGAACTTTTAGAGAAAAATGGAACATGCATTCTTATGGCCAGTACACTTTTTCTACAAGATTTAAGAATATTGAGATATAATGGGGGTAAATGCACCAGCATTGTTACACATGCATAAATTCACTAACTAGTTAAACATAATTTAGATAGACATAATTACTCAGAGCCAGCCTAGCATGCAAGTGTACCTTGCCAAAAGGTGTTCACCAATTCCCACTTGGGGTTCAGACTAAAGTGACTGGGTGATTTGATGTGCTAAGTTTGCAAGATTATAGAGTCATGTTTCTGTAGTTGGGGCGACTGTTGGATGAGCCGGACTACCAGAAGAAGGTAGTGCCTTGTGTCGTGAAACTGTTCACATCCACAGACAGAGCCACGCGGATACGACTGCTGCAGCAACTCGAGCACTTCATAGGTCAGTGTAATGGAACTGCCTACATTCAGACTGCTTTAAGCATTCACAGTCTGTTATATGTAGTTATTTGAGGACATTAGTTTCATAACCATAATTGTTCTTGTGGCTTTGAGATAAGAATACATAGATGTGACAAAATAAATATTTTGTTATTGTATATTACAATGTAAACTTGACTTGATTTGATTTAATTCCTTTAGATCCAAGTGGAACACAGGGTTCATGTGAAGCTTCTCCATCTTCTCCTCTGGTTGGCCAATGCTTTAACCTCTCTCCAGGTCTTTCCCATCTCTGTTTTTCATTTTTTATTTTAATTTCCTTTATTTTCCATATATCCATACAGGTAAAATACCTAGGATGTGGAAATAGTCCCTTTGATAATAGGTGTGTCCAGATGCGTATAATAAATTACATGAGTTACATAATTAAAACCACATACATTAGTCAATTAACATAAATAATAAAATAAAAAATTAATACAATTTAATGAATAAACCTAATTTAAAAAGAACATTACTATAAAACTTAAAATTAATACAATTTAATTTAAATTAACTTAATTAAATGCATTACAAATTTACACATTTATGACCAATTATATTGAAAATATTCATTCATGGAATAAAAAGAATGATGATATAAAAACCTCTTCAGTGCAGATTTAAAACGTCTCATCCGTAGCCAACTTATTTCCTCTTCTATTGTCCTCCAAGTTTTCCTTGGTTGCCCTCTCCTTCTAGCCCTTTGGGGTTTCCAATCTAGTGCACCCTTTTCTATGGCACCAGCTGGTTTTCTTAAAGTGTGCCCGATCTCTTTTCAATTTGAATGTCAATTGGTTCTTGTTTGGTGATTTCCCACAGAGGGTTATTAGATATTGTGTCTGGGCATCTTATGTTTAAAATTTACCTTAAACACCTATTTATGAATCTTTATAATTTGTTCATGCTTGTTTTTAATACTTCCCATGTTTCACAGGCATAAAGGAGAACTGATTTTACATTAGTATTGAAAATCCATAATTTAGTTTTCTTTGAAAGAATTGTGTTCTTCCATACCTGATATAATTGTATAGAAGCTATATTTGCTTTTTTTTATTCTTTGGTTTATGTGTTTATCTGTTGCTCCATCTTGAGATATATACAAGTAAAGCTGTCAACCTGTTCAATTTCTTTATTAGTAATGAATACTTTCTCTTCTAGTTGGGCATTTTTTCTCATCTCTTCGGTTTTATTTACATTGATATTTAGCCCAGCTAGCTTTGCTTTCTGTTGCAGTCTTATTGTCCTTCATACCATTATGTCCCTGTGACAATAAACATATGTCATCAACAAAATCAAAGTTTCCTCTCTTCCTGTCTCCCAAATTTGGTATTAGTAGATTTAGCGATCTGATTGTTACCTTAGTCAGTATGCATATCCACTGGATAGCTATTCAGGCAAAAATTATATAAAACATGTTTTATCAAAATTTAGTGTCAATAAATTAGCTTTAAACCAATCATTTATGTTTTTAAATGTTTGAATAGTATTGTCTTCATAATCTAAAGGACCAGAATTCCTGATAATTATGCTGGTGTCATCTGCAAAAAGAACAGGTTTTGAATGACTAATTATAATCTTTGTCAAGTCATTTGTATGTAAAAGAAACAATAAAGATCCCAGTATCAATCCCTGGGGAACACCATTATTAATTTTGTCCCATCTGGAATGAATATGCCAATTATTGATTACAACCCTTTGGTACCTGTCTTTGAGATAGGATTTTATCAATACATTGGCCTTACAAACTATTCCATAAAATTCTAGTTTGTAGATAGTGAAATGTCATGATTAACACAATCAGAAGCTTTCTTCAAATCATAGAAAAATCACCGACTAATATTTCGTTATTCAGTGCATTTAATGTATCACTAATAAATTTATGTGAGGCCATTTCTGTACATAAGTTACTCCTAAAGCCATTGTTCATTTGCTAATATGTTGTTACTCAATATATTGACACACATTGGGTGTATAACGCGCGACAAGTAACTTCACGCCTTATTTGATATAGCGAATTTGTTGAACACTCACTCTTACACTTATACAATTCACAGTTTCCAAATTACTGCCATCGGCAGTATCACAAATACTAGACTGCAATTAACTGGTTACTCTTTCTCTAGTAGCTGGCTCAATACTCACCACTCACTACTAACTGAATAGTGTTCGCTGCTCCTTATTTAGCCTCGGCACGGACAACACAGAAAACAATTACGTGACAGGTGTTGCCTGATGCCGTATTTACAGGTTGCCTAGCCGTGTAGCAACCGCGGTGCACCCCGCCACGTCACTGTGGGAAGCACTGCCACTTCACCGCGGCAGAGGGGGGCGGAGTGTTGACTGGCCTGTTGCCGTAGCAGCGGCAGCAATGTTATGCCACCGCTGGTGGGGGGAGGGGGGATGTCCTTCACAGCGCAATACGTCACAATATGTTGGTGCAGTCTTGCATATATAACCTTTTCAACAACTTTTGAAAACGATGTCACTAATGATATAGGTCTGTAGTCAGTCATATTAGGTTTATCTCCATTTTTAAATAATGGTTTTATGCAATGATTGAGACTAGCTCTTTCTAATGATCCCAACTGAGTAGGTATAAAACTGTACAAATTGTATAAGGTTTGCCATTACTTTTACTACTGAAATTAACTTATTTATTATATTGTATATGTTCATCAGTATTTTATTACAAATGTGTATGCTATTGGGTGACAGCTGTAATTTTTAGTTGTGACTGTAACTGCGACGATCTCCACATCCGCATGAGAGTGTATTCTCTACAGGATTTATGGAAGGTAATTATAAAAAAAAATTTAAAAAAGTTTATCCTGCCCCATCCACCTGAGGGCAGAGACAGATCCAGACTCCGAAACATTGTGTTTTCTTGTCTTCTATATACCAGATGATGGATAGAGTCCAAAATAAGTCTAATAGTTTTGTACAGCATACACCATCGTCAGAATCCTTTCAAGTCTATTTGTACTAGAGAGGTGTCTAATTTTTTTTTCATATTACTGTCAACAAGCTAATTTATGTATATATCGCCATAGATAATGAATTCTAAATTAGTATTTTAAAGGGATTTTAAAATAGCATCTAAGCTATTTAGGAAATATGAGAAGTTACCAGATGGAGCTCTATAAATGGATAGAAGTGTGATCTAAGTGATGTTCCATTAAGTATAACAGTTCAGGATACAAGTCAACACAACTTTGCTGATGACAAAATCCAGCCGTTCTTTACAAAGGCGTAGTTCAACTACATTCTTAATTCTTTTTAAAAGTCTCCTAGATCNGAAAAACAGACAGAAGAAAATTAAAATGAAAATGAAGATATACAAATAAAACTACATCGCCCAACATTCCCAGAGATTAAAAGGGCATTAAAAGAGATAAAATCTGGCAATATATATATGGGCAATATATGCCCAGAAATAGTTACTTTAGGATTCTGACGATGGTGTATAACACACTGATATATTGGGTTTCTGGACTTTATCCATCGTCCTAGTTTTTAAGATAACAAAAACACGACGTTTCGGAAACTGGATCTGTTTCCGTCCTCAGGTGAAGGAAAACACCTATTCAGTTGGGTCCCTTAGAAAGAGCTAGCCTCAATCACTGTTTTTGTTATCTTAAAAACTAGGACGATGGATAAAGTCCAGAAACCCAATATATCAGTGTGTTATACACCATCGTCAGAATCCTAAAGTAACTATTTCTGGGCATATATTGCCCATATATATATTGCCAGATTTTATCTCTTTTAATGCCCTTTTAATCTCTGGGAATGTTGGGCGATGTAGTTTTATTTGTATATCTTCATTTTCATTTTAATTTTCTTCTGTCTGTTTTTCAGTACCCTGTGTCTTTTTATCTTTATTTTTGTTCAAGATTCCGGAGAAATGTTCTTCCCATCTTTTTAGTTGTTGTTCCTGTGTTAGAAGGAATTCCCCTCTGTCATCTTTAATTGGTTTATTACAATGTAGGATATACCATAACTGTTTAATTAAGTACAGCATAATGAAATAGTGGCACAGAAATTGCAAGTACAAATAATCACATGAGTGGCACTTCCTGGTTAGAAGTTCCTGGCTTCAGTTCTCTTCCTAAAGAGCAGATATCCTAACCGAAGTTCATCATTTTCCTCTGGCCCTTCAGGTAAATTAGTGTATAAGAGCTTCCTTCTATATCCTTTCCGTATTTGCTAATCATCCTATTATTTTATACTGTATAGTTAAGTTTCTGACATCATTAAATAAGCTCAATATAAATGAGAAGAGGCTAGTAACAGGTTGTCTGGTGAGTCTTGTGGTATCACTGTGTGATGCAGTGGGACACTTTATTAAACTGGTAAATTCTAATTTGCCATCATTATATAAAAGCACAAAATTTTGATTCAAATTATTAAACATGTAAGAATTTTGATATTATGCTGTAATGCTGTAAATGTTTGGTGAACACGAAGATATATGTAACAGCTGGGGAATGTCCCTTAATTTTGGTATTCCCCTCATTTAACATTCAGTTTCAGCGATCTGAAGTCAATAGTTTAAGTGTTAAACTACATCCATTTAATATTTTCTGCAATTTAGTGTTCAATTCCAACCCCCCGTCCCCCAAAAGGATCCTTAAATGTGTATTTCACTGTGTTTTGTATGCACTTGTCACATCACAAGTGTTTGGTTGCAGGACATTTGCAGGCGGCTACAGTGAATGACCAGATCTTCCCCCAAGTGGCACATGGCTTCATGGATACAAACCCAACCATCCGAGAGCAGACAGTGAAGGTAAGTAAATTTTGCCACCAAGGATGGGCGATTCACTGATAAGGAGCATGAACCTAAAGGCAAGGCACACGAAGGAAACTGGCAAACACAACGCAATTGCAATTTCTGAGAATTGCTGTCAGCTTGAGTTGAACATATGTTACTGAATAGAGCAGCTCAAATTGAGGAAACGGCAACACAACTCATGGGAAGCCTGAGAAACTCAACTTAAGGCGACGGAGCATGTCAGTCTTCTCACAATTATGTTGCCGCACGATTTCTTAGTGTCAGCTGTTCTGTAATGTGTGTCAGTGATTTGTTTCTTAAGATGGCACGAAAGGTTGACGAAGCTGTTAATTTTGTTTTTATGCAGTTAACTGAGCAGGGGTCTGGTATATATGGCAAATGCCACCCAGACTATGCTAGGCAGGGCAAAATAGGTTTGGCTTGGGAAGGAATTTCTCATGTGACGAAGGAATTTGGATCCAGGTTAAGTTCTTTTGAAACACTATAAATACCTCAGTTTAAATTGTCACAGAAGAATGGATGCACCCGTTTTCTTTTCCTAATATTGTATTTAAGCATACTGTTGCATTAACCTTTAACATATGGACTTTTAATTTGCCAGGAGCCCTCTGCGGCCAAAATTTAAATTGCCCTAATTAATTAACAACTTTCAGCAAACTTTCAGAAAAAACTACATATTTTCCGTTCTATGCAACATAGAAATACAGACTTAAAACAACCTGAAAGACAATAAAATTTTCTACATATACACAAAAGAGCAATTTTTACAGACGAAAATTAACTGTGATTATTTTGTCATGAAATGCAAAATCTATTCTTTATTATGTTATGAAATTCCAGAGGACTTACCTGTAATTTTTTTTTTCAACTTTGAGACTTGGTGATATTGTAAATGTAATCACACTATATACAATAATATTTTTTTCAGACTGTACGTGACTTTGAACTGCGTCACTTCACAGTTTAAGATACCTCACACTGTGATGCATGTGCCACTTCACAAAGCAGTCCACGACACACAATGCAACATCACACTTTTTGCAATAGAAAATGGTGCTCCTGCTTTTCTTATTTAGCGAAACACATGACGTCTTTATTTCCCTTTGGTTGGCCAGTGTTGTGAATGTTTCACCTCCAGTCGACTCAGTTGGGCCCCAGATAACCTTGGCCTCCCCTGAGAAACGCCACTGACCGTGATATTCGCCTTTTGCGATTGAAGAATCATTTTGGGGGAGGGGGGTTCCCGTGAAATTTAATAAATTATGGTGATCGACAAAGTGACACTCTCACCTGTTAGTAATGCAATGTAATTATAATACTAGTTGAAAAGAATGTCAGTCCGACACTGATACTGAAAGTCACAGTGGTGAAGATGCCTTTTACTCACAAAGTAATACTGGCTGAGTGGGTTTATATCTCTTCCAAGACATAAAATAAAAATGGTATACAAAGAAATACATGACAGTCTGACACTAACTTTTGACTGATAAAGAAATATATTTCAATCTGACGTTGACTTCCTAACTGATAATTTGCCACTGAAAACCGATCCTTGAATAGGTCACATTTCCTTGAAAGCTCTGGAAGCACTCATCTGCAAGCACCGATGAATATTTCCTTATCAGTTCTCAAAAGAAGCTGGGCTATATTTGATGACCAGGTCATAAACAGTCATATTTAAACGTAAATGGTATCGAAACCAGTACTGTGATAAACGATCTCATTGTTCAGAGCTAAGGAATGAACCACTGACATGGCAATACATGGGTTTGTTTTGGTTTCAACCCCAAGATCAAATTTTCAGCACTCCCAAAGAGAGCACGTGTCCTGCTGCATATAAATATAACATTCGGCCAACACAGGGTGCTGCTTGCTGCATATATATATAACATTCAGCCGTTAAAGGTTAATATATTACTTATTTCAATATTTCCATCTTAAATACAACTTATTATATAGTCACCCTTCTTCCACATTACATGGTTCAGCTACATATGTCTTCTGTCTTGCTAAAATTCTTGCACTGTATGTCAGAATTTTTTATTGTGTGTGGACGTGATATTTCCTGATGAAAGTAAATTGACCTTCATCGAAACAAATTAATTAACATCCCAGTATTTTCCTTATGGTTGCCGTCCTCTCTTCTCATGCCATCTCAAGCCATCTCAACTGGTCTCAACTACCAAAATATTAAGATATGATCAGTATTATTATCTTTTATTGCAGAAGGTAAGCGCACAAAATTAAATAATAACAATAATGCATTACATCAGACGAACATACCCACTTAAGATGATGTGAGCCACTAATCAAACATAAGTTTCCTCAGTGTGTGCCTGCTAAACTGGAAAGCAGTTGCCTTCTTGAAATCAGCAATATTTCTCGAAAATTGCGGTTGCAAGTTTCCTTGATGTGCCCTCCCCCTAACACTGTATATGTGTGTTGCAGTCCGTGATCCATCTTGCCCCCAAGCTCAACTACAACAACCTGAATGTGGAGGTTTTACGCCACTTTGCCAGACTGCAGTCCAAGGATGACCAGGTGAGGAGCATGTTCATTCATTCCCTTTAATTTCCATATATCCATACAGATAACAAACCTAGGATGTGGAAATGGTCCCTATGAAAATAGATATATCAAGATACATATACAAAATTACATGAGTCACATAATCAAAATCACTTACATTAATCGATTAACATAAATAATAATAAAAAGTAAAAAATTTAATAAGATAATTTGAAAATAACTTACTATAAAACTTGAATTAATACAATTTAATTTAAATTACCTATATTAACTGAATTAAATACATTACAAATTTACACACTTATGACCAATTGTGTTGATAATATTCATTTATGGAATAAAAAGAATGATGGTATAATAACCTCTTCAATCATTTTGTCTATTCTTTTTCAAAACACGTTTCGGAGACATGATTCTGTCCCCATCCTCAAGTAAAACCTACTCAGTTGGGTCAAATAGATGGAGCGAGCCGCTATCTTTGGACACCTATGCCAGTTGCAGAAGGGTTTCATAAACCCAACACAACACAACACAAACTATCTGTGAGAGCTAAGAAAATATTCTACTATTGAAGATCCACACATATGAGGCCTTACACCAGAGAAGTATCTCGAATAAAATCATACCTGGAGAGAAGCAATACTCCTTGTGGTGCCAACACACGAAACAAATAGTTACCCACTCCAACTACACTTGATGGCGCTGTAGTCTCTTGACTTCTGCTGTGATGACAGGGGTCCAGATGGGAGAGAGATCCACACTGGGTTGACTGATAGGATGGTCCAGCAGAGATGTGTGGGCTGATTCCTTGTATTTCCTGTATGTGGGGTTGGGTTCGATCTGCAAGACCTTTGCTTTATTCCAACAAATTTTCTGGTCTTCCTCATATGCATGTTGGGCTAATTTAGATTTTTCCTGAAGCCCTGTGTCAGGTTATATTTGTGTTCCTTAATGCGTACTTCTAGGGGTCTGCTTGTTTTGCTGATGTAACATCTGCTGCAGTCGCATGGGATGCTATACACGCACTGCTTCGTTTGCTGGGCATCTCTAACAGGTCCAGTTTTCATTAATATCCCACGGAGTGTATGTTTAGTTTTGAAGATGGTCCTGAGTTGAAAACGGTTCCTAATACCCTTGACATATGGAATGACTACAGTGCCCTGGTATGTTCTGTCTGAAGAGGGACGATTTCTTTTCAGTGGCTTCATTACAGAGTCCACGAATTCTTTAGGATATTCACTGAGCATCAGATCTTGTCTTATGTTTCTGATTTCATTGCCAAAATCCTTCTGGTTTTGACATATGACCTTCGCTCGGTTGACCAAACTGTGAACGACTCCCGTTTTTACGTGATGTAAGTGAAGATAACGACCAGTATGAGTAGGCTTTCAGTACACTTTGGTGGTCAGTTTTGGACCCTGCTTCATAACCAAAATGTCCAAGAATGGAAGTGCATTATTAGCCTCAACTTCCGTAGTGAATTTAATGGTATGCCTGATGTTGTTGATATGTTGAAGAAATTCCTGTAACTTTTCTGGTCCATATGGCCATATCACAAATGTGTCATCAACATATCTTAGCCATTTAGCGGGTTTGTATTCAGCTGTGTCCAGTGCCATTTTTTTTTTCAAAATGCTCCATGAAAATATTACTGACCACCAGAGATAGTGAGTTTCCCATTGCCATACCTTCTTTTTGCTGATAGAACGTATCATCAAACTGGAAGTATGTGGTTGTTAAGCAGATGTCCAGTAGTTCAATCACGTATTCAACTTGTAAAGGTGAGTGCTCTGGGTTCTGAGTCTTATTTCTTATGACTTGTAAGACCTCCTCCACTGGTACATTGGTGAACAGACTGACAACGTAAAAACTTACAAGGCAGTCTTCTTTTTATAGGTTGATATCCCGTATTGATTTTATAAAGTGTTCAGAGTTCTTTACGAAGGAACCTGTGTTGCCAGCCAGAGGGCTGAGGATCTTATGGAGGAATTCTGCCAGTGCATAGCAGGGAGACTCAATAGAACTAACTATCGGTCTGAATGGGATATCAGGCTTGTGTATTTTGGGGAGTCCATAGAGGTGAGGGGGTTTGCTATGGTAGGGAGTCAGTTTACATTTCAATGCCACGGGAAGGACATTTTTGTGTTTAGTAAGGAGTGTTTGTATTTTCCTCTCAATTTGAGCTGTAGGATCCTTGCGTAAAATTTCATATACCCCTGAATGTAGCAGGCTGGATATCTTCTCCTTGTAAATAGACTCATTCAGCACCACCGTGCAGTTTCCCTTGTCAGCTTGTAGAATTCGTACCTGCCTATTGTTTTTTTATAGATTTTAACATCATGGATTCCCTCCTAGTCATGTTAGATGAAAAAGGTTTTGCTTTCTCTAACATACACCAGATCCGCCAACAGAACTCCATAGTCAAGGCGGGGAGAAGTTTGGACCTTACAGATTCTGCCGCACATGCCATGTCAAGATTACACATTCTGTTGGTCATTGCAAAATTCAGCCCTTTCTTGAGAATGGATTCTTCAGATTCTGTGAGAACATAGTTGGATAAGTGTATGACAAATTTCTCGGACCCCTGAATGGCTTCAAGGTTCTTGGTGGTTTGATGGTGATTTTTTAGAGTTGAGAATTTTCAAATCTGGATCTCCTTCAGCCTCAGGAAATGATGTTTGTAAGAGCTTTCCACTGCAGCCAAGATGCAGAGTTGGTCTGAATGGTTGGTTGATCTCTGGAAAAATGATTCCAGGTCGTTGGTTTGTTTGTTGAGTGTGGCTTTTTTAAAACAGTGGAACTGGATCCTATCTCTTAGAAGGGCCTTGCTGGCTCGTAAAGTTATCTTAGAAGAGCAATGACTGTGATGTGTAGCTTTCAACATGAGATCTTTGGGAAGAATATCATGAGTCTTGCATTTCATAAGAAAAGTGAGATGTTTGGAAGTCTTAGCCAACTGGATCTTGAGTCATTCAAATTTTCTAAAATTGGGATATATACCAGGTCCATACTGGTTATGCAAATAAGATCTAAAAGTTTGTGACTATGGTATATTGCTACAAGTATTGTTTTTGGACATTATCCATCATCTTGTCTATTTTTTAAAAAACCGCCTTGTTTCTTTTTCAAAATACAACGTTTTGGAGACTGGATTCTGTCCCTGTCCTCAGGTGTTGGCACCACAAGGAGTGTTGCTTCTCTCCAGGTATGATTACATTCAAGATACTTCTCTGGTGCAAGGCCTCATATGTGTGAAGGTTCAATAGTTGAATATTTTCTTAGCTCTCACAGATAGTTTGCGTTGTGCTTGCTTCTGAAACTGGCATAGGTGTCCGGAGGTAGGGGCTAGCTCACTATTGGACCCAACTGGGTAGGTTTTATCTGAGAACGGGGACAGAATCCAGTGTCCAAAACATTGTTTTGAAAAAGAAACAGGATGGTTCTTTTAAAAAATAGACAAGAAGATGGATAATGTCCAAAAACAATACTTGTAGCAATAAACCATCGTCACAAACTTTTAGATCTTATTAACATTTTTATTGTTGAGGAAGATGATTAAAACTTTAATACCTGATATGTACGCACCTTTATTGTATTTTGTTAGGTTAACTGCAAGTAAATATAAATTATTGAGGGCTCTAGTTTTGTATTTGTGAATCTCATTGTTAAAATTAAATAAATGTTTATTATTAATTGTGTATAAAAGTAATGAATATGTGTACTGAGAGTAGATTATTTCCAAATTCTTAAAAATGTCCCTACAAGACTCTGTTGGTGTAGAATTCATTATAATTCTAATAACTTTCTTTTGCAATATAAAAACTTTTGTTAACACAAAAAGAGCCACCCCAAAAAATTATACCATAACTTATGATAGAATGTATATGAGGAAAATAAGTTAGCTCTAACGTTTCTAAAGGGACAATATATATTTTATATGTCTTAATGCAAACATGCAATGGAAATTTTATTAATAACATAATCAGTATGTTGTTTCCTTGAAAGAGTATCATCAGTAATTAATCCCAGAAATTTTGTCTCATTCACAGTTGTTAAATTTATCTGATAATAGTTAATTTGAGTAGTAATATTATAATAATTCATAGGTCGAAACTCGACATATTGAGTCTCATTAAAATTCAAGGTAAGCAAATTAGCATTAAACAATGTATTTATTATCTTTGAAAGTTTAATTAAGATTTATTTCAAAGTTTAACTTATTAATGTAAGTTACTATAATACTGGTGTCATCTGCAAATGATACCATATTATCGTTTTTATTTATTATTTTAGGTAAATCATCAATATAAAGCAGAAAAAAGAAGGGATAAAGAATTGAGCCCTGTGGAACACCGCATTTAATTGTTTCCCATTTGGATGAGTTGTTACTGTCAATTCTGTTACCCACTACAACTCTTTGATATCTACCTGTGAAATAAGATCCTATAAGTGTTTTGAATTTTCATTAAATTCCACAGAATTCCAATTTATCCAATAATATTTTATGGCTAACACAATCAAACGCCTTTAGTAAATCACGAAAAATGCCTCCCACCATTAACTTATTATTCATTGCAGATAAAATATTATTTGTCAATGTAAAAGCTGCCTTCTCTGTCGAGGAGTGTGTCCTAACACCATATTCTTCGTGTACCAACCAGTTATTTGCTTCAATATGAGTAATAAGTCTCACGTATATGAGTTTTTCAGTGATCTTAGAAAAAGAAGTCAACAATGATATATGTCTGTAGTTGGATATAATATGGGTTTTCCCTTTTTTAAATAGTGTCAACTGTGGCAAATTTTAATCTATCAGGAAAAATACCAGTATTAAGTATTGCATTACAAATATGGAGAAATTATAAATGGTGAACTTAATTTTATTATTCTGTGTGAAATTTCATCATATCCACTTGAGTTTTTAGTATTTAATGATATAATAATTTTTTCAATTTCATAAGTGGAGGCACACTGCCAATTCATTTTAATGAAAGGTCTACTGAATGTATTTACTAAGTAATTGATTGTAACTGGTGACTCAGTTAGTTACTGCATCAGTGTCACTGTGTGCTCTGGTTACAGGGTGGCATCAGGACCAACACCACTGTGTGCCTGGGCAAGATTGCCCAGCACCTGCATCCCCAGATACGGCAGAAGGTCCTCATCTCTGCCTTCATCCGTGCCATGCGAGACCCATTTCCTCCTGCCCGCAGTGCAGGTAAGCCACACAACCTAGCTTCAAATGTTACCCTTTAAATTCCATTTTATAATTAGTCTCCTCAATACACAATTTACCTTCTTTTTCTTTGACTTGAATAGTATTTATTCTTTTGGTGATACATGAACTATGCTTCCTAAATTGTTAACCATCTTATACCTGTGTCAGTATCAGCTAATTGTCCACGTATCTGAACTGCCATTGTAACACAGAATAAGGCACTCCTTTAACAAAACTTCCCGACTTCTGTCTTTTTACATACTTACCTAGCCACATTATCTGGAACCCCCATGTGGCATGTATCTTGAAAATTCTCCATCATTGACTTTTAAACTGTACGCTTAGTACACCTGTACACTTAAAGATGGCCAGTTAGGCCACAACATATAGTGTCAATAAAGAGAAATGACAAGTGAACAGTAACTGACGTTGCACATAGGCGGCATAAAAGCAAATCGCAAAGATGTATGCCAAGTGGTGTTACATTAATTATTGAAGGTGTTTGAGGACAGAGGGCTGAAAGACATCTGGTTCAAAGAGAAGGAACAGATGGAAATTGATAATGTTACACAAGCATTCAACAGGATGTACTCAGCCTAATATTATTAGAGTGACTGCATGTGATAAATCAGACATGTAGCAGTAATGTAGAAACTGGTATACATCATTGTGGGTGGGGCCTGAGATTTCCTTGATCTGAAAGACGAAACCATAAATGGGAAGTTAATATTAAGATGGAAGTAGCTCATGAGGATGTGAAAGTTTATTCATGACACTGTGCCAGGGAGTTGGTTAGAATTATTAGTATTTTGTATGGTCAGTTCAGTTCTAATTGCTGACATGTTATATGCAGGTGTCCTAGCACTGGCTGCCACACAGCAGTATTTCCTTCTGTCTGAGGTTGCAGTACGTATTCTGCCTGCCCTCTGCCAACTCACAGTTGATCCAGAGAAGTCTGTGCGTGATAATGTGTTCCGGACTATCAAGGGGTTCCTGGGAAAGCTAGAAAAGGTGTCAGAGGATCCCAGCCTGAGGGAATCAATGGGTAAGTGCAGTACTTGAATCTGGGTCTTAATCTGAAATGGAGGAACATAACTGGAGCAGTTGTGTTATTCCAGCTGTTAAACGTCACCAGATGTGGTGTGGTTGGATTTCTTACAGCGTCATATGATGTTGGAACACATTCATTAATTTAATTGCCATTTTCTTTATGTGATGTGTGTAGCATGACTGGTAGGTATTCATAATATCATGTGATGGCTGTTACAGAGGCTGATGTCCACACAGCCACGCCAAGCCTGTCCAACGCTGCTGCCACATGGGCAGGCTGGGCTGTAACTGCAGTTACTTCCAAGTTTTACCGCAGCCAGTCTGATACTGTGAAGTCGATAACTCCAGTCGCCAGCAAGACACTGAGCAAGCCTGGCTCATTGGGTACTGTAACCACTGTAACATATTCTATGGAACTCAAACATTCCTCTATGTCATCAGCTCAGATTACAGTGATCAAAGAAATCTGGACTGTATCTCCTCCTCCTCAAATAAGTAAATACATAATGGTTTTGTAGGCAGTCATTTAACCCAGTGCAGATCGAATGCCCAGCCTACTTAACCCCCCTCAAAAAAGAATTGTTTAGCTGCTCTTATGAGGAACCAAACTGAAGACTTACTGTCACATTGCTTCCATATATATATAAGACAGGAAGCATGTGTTTGTATCTTTCTGTCGCTTCTGATGCTGGTAAAAAGGCATAAAGGTGACCACCACTAATACCAGAGCCATCCGTTTGACACAAACTGGCATCCAATTCCTTAAAATCCTTCTTAACTCACGGTCCTCGAAATGATAATTTTCCAAGAGATTTCCGTACCAGAATTCTTTGTCTTTCTTCCACCCCCCCACCAGTGCAAGCTGTAGGTGCAGCCCATCATAACATTGAGATCACTACCATTGCAGTGTTAGATGATCATGTACAAAAGAAAAGGTACATCCAGAACAGTGTATTTGATGCAAAAGGATAGGCCTGTCTTGTGTGCCACATCTGACCATCTTTGCAGATTGAATTAAAAAGATGCATAATGTATGATCAGAGACAACAAGCTTTCATGAAAATCAATGCTACATAAATTGTAATGTTGGCAGAACAACCATCTAGCAGCAGCATTTCCACGACAACATCAAGTGTGACATCAATGACATCGCTAGAGCAGGAGGAAAGTAAAGGGGCCGAGTCAGTGTCCGACTATGATGAGACATGGGACACAGAGAACTGGGGTGAAATGGATGTGAGTGTCATCATATCTTGTGATGCACTATTATATTATTCTTGCTCTTGGGCTGTCTCATCACAGTGTCTCTGATAACCGTGTCATTCCAACTTGTCCTTTGCCTTGTATGTCATGTGAGTGGAGAGGCAAGTGTTAGAGAAAAATAAATATAATTGCTGTTAGCACTTCTCATACTTTGGTCTGTTTTTATATCATGGACTGCAGTATGTATGTTTAACCTACACCAAACTGAACAGACTTGATCTCTATGAGGGCTTAGATATATTTTCTCAGATATGTTTCAGTGATTGCTGGACAGACTGAAAGGTGTTGTATTTGTGGTTCTCATAGTAGTGACTATGAAGAATACCATTTTCTGGAATGTGAAGCCTTGTAGTCTGGTAGAAGGTTACTGATGTTTTAGAGGAGTGTGCTGGTCTCATCTTCAGAGCAGCAGTTTTCTCTCAAACATTGGTACCACTCTACCAGACTACACAGCCATAGTTTCTAGTTTGCTGAATACAGCCATTAGGACTAGAGAGGTAAAAGAAGTTGATTGTTAAAATTTGTATATACATGCACAGAGTTCTGTCTTCTGCTGTATAACAGCATGTAGTGTCCTGAAACTCAATCGACATTTCAGAGGAACATGATGCCTCTGTCTTCAGGCTTGAAGAGTAAGCCAGGCAGGAAACTAGCATGAAGTAGGCAGCAATAATGTACATGTTCCTCTGAAGCGTCAGTGGACTTTCAGTTGACTAGATGCTGTTATGTCCCAGTTGCTAGAACTCTCCATAGCCACCACTGTGAGAACCTTAAATCCCATATGTACCCTTTTTCGTGGGTTTGGACTTATAAACGTGAATGTGAATGTTGCAGACCCCAGCAAGCCCACCGAGTACAGCTTCAGAACCAAAGAGCCTGCTGCCAGGAACTAAGGAAAAGAAGGGGACTGATGGCTGGGATATGGAGGAGTGGGGCAGTCTGGAGGAAGATTTGGTATAGTACCTGTGCCTGAGCAAATGTCCATCATCAGGACTTCCAGGCAGAACTCATAAAGCATACTTTCCTTTCATAACAAGATAATGTAAATTTGTAGTCTTAACACTGTAGTGCAGCTTAGCTGGTGGGTTAGCAAGCTGGATTCGTGCACACACAGCTGTATGATCGAATCCTAGTTGAATCAGAGTTTTGTAAATATCTACCTACCATCTGTATGCGTAACCACTGTCTTTAAATGCAACATGTATTTTTGTTTTTCAAGTATCTCATTACAAAAGGCTATAATACTAGTGCAACAGGAGAATGAGTACAACTACATGGCAGCATATCCCTGCAGTCTGTAATCTTTATGTTCACTATGGTGATTGTCACAGTTCTTGCAAATTTTATATTTGTTTACATAATGAGGTAGGCAGGACACATACCAATCATGGGAGTAAAAAAGAAATAAATACAAAATTTTAGTATAAAAGCCTCATGGTAAGAGAATTTGGGAGATTGATAAAGAGGATCATATTATTAAATTGGTCATAGGGAAGCACTGTGAAAATGTGAAAGACTGAACCGGCTCACTGTATGATCCACTGATGACAGCCATGAAACATCAGGTGTCATAACACCTGCAACAAAAGTATCACCTGCTTATCATTGCTTGAGTTACATTATCAAAGCTGATATTCCAAGATAGAAAGTAGAATCCCATTCCCGTGAATGAGTGTGGTTCTGTTAACAGCTGTTAAACCTTGTTCCAGATGTGCCAGCACTGTGCATCCACACAGATACAGGGATGAAGGAACTCAAACTGTATCTAAACAATTTATTTATTCTTCAGGCGGCAGAGAGTGGTCAAGGGGAAGGGTGGGGCACAACAGACTTTGTTCCTGTGGAGGATACAGCCGGAACAAAATCTGTGAACACCTACAACTGGGGAGATGGCACCAAGGAAGAGTCGGCAAATCGGACACAGGTGGTCCTCATGTCTGACATTGTACTAACATAAATAAGTTAAATATAGCCTTATAATATCCTTACTGGCAAATATAATTCAAGATTGAGAGAAGTAGTGAGTGTGTCCCTGTGACATGGCACGCAGATCCAGAGACAGTTGTAGCAACAGCAGCAGTGTCTGCTGCTCAGGGGACCCAGCTTGTAACTTCATTATGAGCTTCCTATGATCTGTATGCTGTCAAACAGAATGGGCACTGCTTACAGACTCTGGGATGCTGTACATTCTTCCGATTATGACAATGGATAATTTTGAAAGAAAATAATTTCTAACATCAAACCTTTAGAACTACGTTCAATTCTGCTATATTTAGGGGCCTGTCATGTGTTCCAGAGCTGGGAGGACACCGAGTGGGAACCTCTGGAGGAGACTGGTGGAGGTATGTACATGCACTCTTTATCTTGGTTGTGTGGTAGCACCAAATTGTTTGGAGGGCAGTCTTACATTATGTGTCTGCACAGCCTCGAGCAGATTGGAAGAGGCACGTAAAAAGCGAGAGGAGCGGAAACTGCAGCGCCAGAAGGAACTCGAAGCTCGAAGAGCAACCAGATTAACAGGTGGACCCATGAAACTAGGAACAAAGAAAATATAACTGCCACACACTAGAAACAAGAGATTTCCAGGTGAGTGAGCACCACACAGAAATATGCATTAATGCAAGTGTGGTCTAGTGATTAATCTGCCATAGTAAGAACTCTGAAAGCGGCCTGCGTAGTCTAGGGGTAATGTTCCCACCTCGTGACTCAAGTTACGCGGGTTCAAACCCGGTGGAGGTCGTGGAATTTTTAAGGGCAGAAAAATTCAGGGAACAAGTCCTCCGGGAGGGACTTTAAGCCGTGGGTCCCGTGTCGTAGATTTACGGCACATAAAAGATCCTCATGTCTCCAGGAGACCTCTGAGCAAAATTAGGCAAAAAGTTTCCTGCCCAAGTAGTTTCCAATGCCTCTGGTAGATGGGGAAGTTATCGGGTACCAATGCCAGTAGAGGGCCGACCTCGCTGGCAGAGTAATCGGGTATCACTGCCAGTAGAGGGCTGACCTCGCTGGTAGAAAGGGGAGATAGCGGGCACCAATATCGGTAGGGTATGGCGACAGTAGAAATTAAAGGGGGATGTACAATAGACTATTAGTCGCAGTGCACGGGGAAAACCCACCCCCTCTATACTGAAGAACTGAATAAGAACTCTGAAACTGGAGAACTCCAGTTGCAGACTGTAGTTGGGAGAATGCAACTTAGTGCATGCACCGTCTCTGCCATTACCATTGTGATTGTCAGTGAGTCTGATGAGTCCCCACCAAGATCTGGCTGCATTGGGCCCAGTCACATCCGTGACCAGATTACATTGTATTAAATGCTGCAGGGCAAAACATCTAAATGACACTCAGCTTTTTGTGGGTGCACTCAGAGGAGGCTGAGAACTGTTGGTTTCGGGGAACTTAACAAATGAGATTCTGAGCAGCATCAGTATTCAGTCTGAAGTTCTCATGAAGAAATGATGCACAAGCAGTTTTGATTATATTTGGTAATGAAAAAGATCACTTAGATAAAAGCCATGTTCTCTGTTTCAGCAGAGGTGACTGTAGGACAGTGACCAGTGTTAAATGGTTGCACAAGTAAGTAAACAAAAGAAAGTCTGATATTTAAATAAATTTAAATAACACTGTGATAGGTCTGCAGTTTTGAAAAACTGAAAAGAAAGAGGTCAATAGATCTTGGGACAGTGTTAGAGAGGAAATAAAACTGTTGAGTACACAGTGAAGACTAGATTGGCACAGGACAGGGTCCAGATGCAGTAGTGGTACCTACAGTTCACTTAATTTATTGCAGGCGGATGTGCTGGTGCTGTGCTGCCAACGTCCAGTTCCTGGCATTGTGTGCAGTGGCAGCCAAGTTTTGCATTTTTAACATACTTATTTACTATATTGAGAGTGCTTTTTTATTCATGAGAGTTACTGTCACAAATGAACAAGGTGTGATTCCTCAGGGCATGTGAAGTTGCCCTAGAATTGTGAGGTGTCAATTTAAAGTATATAGTAAGAGTTACCAACATTTCATATGTCTGCAAGTGAGGCACAGTCTCCACTTGAACTGATTACTGCTGTGTGAGTTCTCTCTTTGTACATGGCCAGTCAGTAACTTTGTTTTATAGACCTAACTTATAATTACATTTCTCTGTGTGTTAGGATTAAGGTTATGTTTATTTATACTAGATTTGGTGTGAATTTCATCTGAATCCTGAAACTTGTCAGCTTGGTTCCTGGTAGGAAGACTTACAGTCATGAGTACATATATGATGAAATCAAAGAATTAGAAATTTTTGACTTATTCATTCTGATTATAGAAGATCACAGAGTTATTCATTGTACCTCCTTTATACATAGCTCATGACCTAGCCATACCCACAGAAAAGTACCATGTGTTATAACATTGCCATTTTGAATTAAATTGGAAAAATTTCACCAAACTTTGTATTCCTGTTTGCCATGGAAGTGGCAATGAGTGTACAACTTGCCATGTTGAACTGCCTATACATGTCTTTTAACAACTGAAGCAGCATCTCTGTGAGACAGGATGTGTAACAACATCTACCTGTGAATGCAGGTCACCACAGACTGTACTGACACCAGCCAATGATGCCATAACTGCCACTGTGGAATGAGAGCCATTGAGAGGCTCACATTATATCAGGAGACTGTCCCAACCGAGGGTCCTAAAAGGACTTCCATGTTAATCAATTACATCCATACTACTGCTCATGGAGTGTACATCTGATTCCTGAAGATTGCCCACTATGGATGAAATTCTGTGAATGGCTACATCATAGATGAATTCTCTGGACAGATGAAGCATGTTTTGTGTGTGTGTGTGTTCAGCATCTGCAGCATGCAGTAATCCTCATGCTAGCTGTGAATGTGGGTATCAAGTCTGCTTCAGCATCAGTGTTTGGCTGCAATCACCAGGGACATTATTTTAGGCCCCCTGTCTGCTATCTGATGGGCTGACATCAGTGATACCACAATTTGCTGGAAACCATTCTACCAGCGCTGCTTAAAGATGTGCATCTAGCTGCGAGCAGAGGCTGTGGTTTCAGCACAGTGGAGTCCCTGTATGGTGAGGGGAAGACTTACTACAGCAGTGGTTGAATGTGATATATCAAAGAAGGCGGGTTGGATGTCAAGGGCTGATGGCATAGCCTCCTCAGTCACCAGATCTAACTGTGGTCGATTTCCTCCTGTGGGGACACCTGAAGGACCACATGTGCCTTCTCAGGACTATCCCTCAAAAGACCTTAGGAGGCTGCGATGATGGTTAGTGCCAACATATCAAGAGGCGTGAATGCCCTACAGCACACTGCCATCTGCTTGAAATAGTCGGAAACCACTTTGAATGCTTATTGTAACTAACTATGAGGCATTCATGGTTTAATCATTTGACAATGATGTGTATCTTAAAAACCAAATGTCACAGGACATGCAGCGCAAGGTCTTCAGCTTGTTTTTTTTGACATGGAATANAGACATGGCTCCGTGTGACTTTTTCCTATTTCCAAAAATAAAGAGAACCTTAAAGGGCCGTCGTTTTACAAGCATAGATGACATTAAAAGCGCATCGCTGAAAGAGCTAAAGGCTATCCCAAAAATCGAGTTTGAGAAGTGTTTCGATGATTGGAAGAAGCGCTGGCGTAAGTGCATAATATCGAATGGGGACTATTTTGAAGGCGACAACATTAATGTAGACGAATGAATAAATATTTTTTCCAAAATACGGAAATTCCCGTCATTTTTTGAACACACCTCGTATACCCTCAAGATTGGAGGTAACACATTCCTCCAAAATGTTGATATCCATCTACCAAGCTAAACAGTGTCACATCCCAAAATACCATAACATGTTCTTTCTAGTTTTGACCTAAGTGTGTATAAATATACACAGAATCTCACCAACCAAACCTCCATTCACACTTCGACCCCAAAAATGGATGCAGTATGTACCTTTGAAACACTGTAAACATCATCCACACCTGAACAGGGTAACAATCCTACAACAGTCAATATCAATTGGCATATTCATTCCTTTGTAAAGCACTTCAGACTAGGACATCTGCAGGTTCCCATTGGTGAACAGAGGCTATGGTCTTCCTCAAAATTACAAGAGCACAGTGATCAACAACCACAGACTGTGTGAAATTTCAACTCATATGAAATGTATAATCCACTGCAGTACAACTATATTTCAAACATACACAATTTTTGCCTGTAATTAGATAAATATAAACTGTATAGATCACACTTAGGTCTACACTTATGTACAATTTGACAGAGGTAAAATTTGAGCTTCATATAAAGTAGGGGTATTGCAGCTGAGTACAGATCAAATGAAATTCATACACAGTAACTGCTTTTGGTATATAACTCTTAATATCAAATTTAATTGAAATCCTCTGAATAATTTCAGAGATGAATATGGCATCAGGGTACAGGAACTCATTGTCACAGAAGCTGCCACAAGAGAATGCTGCCTGCAGCACCTCACAGCTTTGACTGTCAGGAATTCTCAAAGCGGATCTGCATGTAGTTGGAGCTGCATGGCTCAAGCTTGTAACCTAGTCTGCTGTAGAATGGAATCATCGTGTCCTTACAGTCGAGCGTGATTTTGTAGCAGTTCAGATGCTGGGCAAGCAGTGTGACGACTGTGATGATCCTGTAACAGTCCATTCATGTACCATGATGTTTGTCCTATTCTACCAGACCATAAAGCAGTAAGAGTGAGTACTCACAGTTTTCCAAGCTGCTTCCCACGATAGTCATCGCTTACCACCACATCCTCCAGGCGACCCCTCTGTAAAGAGCAACTTGTTATATTCTACAAGTTACATGGAGAAAAAGGCTGAATTGTGACAGCCAACTCACCCTCTGGCAACTGAGCTAGTTCACTTCCCGTCCTTACACTATTAACCTTGTATCTCATCCTGTCTCTCAAATGGTAACTCTTCTATAAGCTTCACTGCCGAGATTTCATGCACATTTGTCTCCCTATCATAATACAATGTGGACTGCATAAATTGTAAAATTCCTCCATTCCCCATTTACTTCATCTCATCAGATCCTGATGTTTTCCTGAACACTGTTCCCAGACATGTGTAGTTTTATGTGTCTGTAAAAGTAAGAGCATTTCTCTATGCAAAATAAATGGCAAGGTGACATAATTAAATAGAGTCAAACATTTCCTTCTCCTCATTTTTTACAGAAATTTAATTTTGAAATTACATATTTCCCCAGAGTTTCATTATGACTATAATGGAGATTTTGGTTCTGTGATGTTCACACGTAATTAGTTCTTGACATATTTCTTTGTTAGCCACTAGAAGAATTCCTGCCCTATTCTTGGTGCTGCAGAAATCTGACCCTACAAAAACTTAAGCTAGGAGTTCATTCATGGATGTGATGTATCAGGGTGGAGCTTACCACTGCACAATCATGGATGAACTTCTGTTCCACAACCAGTGTAGCAGAGGCCACAATCTGACTTGTTGTCATGTCCTCAATGACTGTCACATAGTATGTGTTGGGGCATTCCTTCATTGTTGCATAGCGTCCTGAAAGATGATGGCTGTATAAGTGATGCGACTACTCACCCAAGTGACAGTGGTCCATAACATGGTCACTAAGGTGCATAAGAGATACTGAGGTAAATCTCCACACATTCTACATTTTGCAACTGCATGGAAGTGGGCCACATCAACCAATGCTCATATATGATGGGGTACCCAAAAGAAACTGAACTAATTTTTTTGTGGGCAGAGCTTTTGTAGTACCGCGTTTTGCCGCTATGAGCTCATAGAGCTAACATTCCTGAGTCGATAAGCCGACTACCGTTGCTTCAGAAGGTAAGGACTGGTTTGGGCAGAGTTTATAGTGACAACTGTTTGATGTGATCGTCATTTTTGCAATGGCTGATTTTCGTGAACAGCGTGCGGCAGTGAAATTCTGCTTTTTGCTCGGGAAAAGTTGAACAGAAACTCTTGAAATGTTAAAAACGGCATACAAGGACGATGCTATGGGGAAAACTCAAGTGTTTGAGTGGTTTTCCCATTTCAAAAATGGTGAAATGTCAATTGATGACAAACCTTGTTCTGGTCGTCCTTCCATGGCCCGAACACATGAAAATGTTGAAACAATTTGTGAAATCATCAAGGAAGATCAACGACAGACCACTGAAGAAATTGTGGAGCTGTCAGGAGTGACTTGGAGCTCAGTTCAGCGAATTTTGACAGAAGATTTGGGAATGAAAAGGGTGGCTGCGAAATTCGTGCCACGACTGCTGACTGCTGAACAAAAACAAGGTCCCGTGGAAGAATGCTGTGCTTTGAAAGAAGAGTCCCGAAATGATCAAAACTTTTTTTTTGTTTCCTCGAATGAAAAGAGACATGAAAGGAAAGCGTTTTGCTGATGTTGCTGAGGTGAAGGAAAAAACGACGGAGACGCTGTCAAGCATCTCAAAAGATGAATTTAGACAATGTTTTGAAAAATGGAATAAAAGACTAGACAAGTGTATTGGTGTAAGTGGAAAGTACTTTGAAGGGGATTGAAGGTTTGTGCTTAAAATTTGAATAAATAAGTTTAAAAAAAAAATGTTCGGTTTCTTTTGGGTACCCCCTCATAAACACTGATGCGGCTATTTTCAGTATGGAGGAAATGCTACTAAGGAACAAGCTAGGAAATGTATGCATGATGTAACAGTTCTGGTACATTCTTATGTAATTATTTAAAAAAACATAAGATATACAGAAAATATGTAGCATAGAAGACATTTACTTTTTCTTTATAGTGTTTCTCACATTCTGCTCCAATAAATGTTTTGTGAGTTACGCCTGAGATGTGCAGATTATTTGTATATCTTTATGTAGATCTCGATCAAAAGTGAAACATTCTCACACATTTTAGAACTCTTGAATTTTATTAAACTCTGTTCAGTGGTTTCTTGAGTAGTTGTTGGCTGTGGACAGGCAGAGAGACATGGCACGATTAAGAGACACATTTCTCAAATGAGCAAAAGTGTATGCTCAGCTGTTAAAAGTAGGTAACTTCGTGTTGGCAGTCATGGATAACCAGTCCAGTTAGTAAACTGTGAACTATTTACCCACCCAAAAATGGTGTGCATTCTCTCAAGCACTTAATTTAATTTTAATTTCAAATTTTTTTTCTTCAGCTGATGGTTAAAAATTTGTTTAATAAATGTGTGTTACATGAGAAGAGGCACAAAGCAGTTGAGAAGATACCTCAAGTCACTCTTCTTATATTTTAAGTAACTTCTGCACTTGATATTTTTCACCAGTAAAGAAGAGAACTTCTCAAAATAAGAGCAAAATCCTGTAAACTTTCTAATATGCTGTTTGAGAGCCACATATACAGCTACAACCTTGACAGACACAGCTTCCTCATTCCATTCTTATACCTACTGAGAAACTGGTTCCTGGAGACTTCACCGACCTTGGTGAGCTGGCACAGCAGTTGAACAAAGCCTGCATGCAAAACAAGCAAAAAAGTAGGTCACTGCTGATTTCTGTGTTCAGGCATATAGGGGGCATGGAGGCAGAGCATAGTGGATATTATCTTAATGCTCAGTATTCTATCCTCCCTATGGTCAGCCTTCCCAAGATTCAAATTCTGTAGTCAGCCACTGTATTGACAAAGCACTTATGAGCAAATTCTCCAGAAGTAATGTTAACCAAGAGTTTCGAGTGGGAGTGACTGTAATGGAGATGACAAGTATAATTTCTGTGTATTTTCTTATTTCATCTGCTCCACTTTGCTGCACAATGCTAATGTAGACCTGTGTATATAGAAACGAGGCTCAAATAGTCAGGTGTTACAACATGAAAGGAAACAAATGTTAGTTTGTGATGTTTCCATTCTGTAAGCTCACCAACTGTGCAGTTAATATGCATATGAATGAATGAATGAAAGTTAAGTTCCAGTGATTAGCATCTTAAATCAACAGTCTGCATATCTTCAGAGGAGGGGAGGACAAGCAACCAAATAGCGATTGAGGATAAGGCTGTTGAGACAATAACAAAGTAAATTAATTTTAATAGGAACAATGTTGTCTTCTGGGATGTGGCACTGTGTAGATCTCGTGCGAACCAACGTTCCAGAGGAACGTATCACCTCCATCTTCCTCCAAAACGTTGGTTTACACAAGATCTACATGATGCCACATTCAAGAAGATGGCATTCTTCATAGTCACTGCCATGAAAACCTCAAATTTTATATAATTTTAATGGATTTATTAAAACTAACTGATGTGTTGACAGCCCCCAGTACTTTAACGTTATATAACACAACAGCATACAAGCAATAAAAATAAGTCCAGTAGCTCTGAGGGATAAATAGCTCCAATTTCCCTCTGCTGAATTTGGTAAAACTTGGGGACCTACATTAGCTGTAGTTGTTCAAGTGGATTAATTCCAGTTTTCATATTAAAAGAAATGGCATTTTTAATAAAGAATTTAACAAGACAAGAAATGTAGTCTCATACATCACCTTTGTCATAATCTGCTGGGCAAAGAGGCCGCATAATCAGACCTTCACCTGGCTGATTTGGAGAAATGGGTGGATCAAACCTTGTTTTACATTTAGCCATGTCAAGTCTCTGGAGTAGATGTGGATTGTACAGTGGTTCATTGCTCAATGGAGCACTCTATAATCAAAGAAACGAAGACAATCATGCACTATTAATTTGATAATTTAATAAATAGTTAATAACTAATTTATTTCAGTCCACAAGAGGGTTGTGGAAATTTTTATATAACACTATACTAAGTACACTCAAAGTAGCATTTCCTATGGCTGTATCAGCTCACCATATTGCAGCACCTTATCTTTCACTCAAGTGTATTAATACGTTGCTTAGTTGCATAACTTAATTTTAAGTACTGTAGAAGCAGCTTCAAGTATTTAATACCTCATCCTGCGATTCCATAATAAATTTCACATAAAAACTGTTATGGTGCTAATCACATATGGAATGATATCTGGAATATCCACCACAATACTAAAGACCGTGCTTTCCAATCTACTTTTCCGTGCCGTCCACCTGCGAAGCACAAGTAGCTATTGACATGTTGCAAATAAGTACCTTGTGATACGTCCGTCTACTACATATTGCAGACGACAAAACAGTGTGACCAACTTAATTAATTGAGACTTCATGTTAGCACTATGATCACATATGATTTTTTATTATTTTTTTTATTGCTAGTAGGGTGGGACGGGTGGCACTAAGTCCCTTGTACTTCGGCCACTTCTGGCCTATTGTACCAGCCGCAGATGATAGGTGAGAGCAGTGAGAGTGATGTAGAGCAATTGGTGGAATGAAGATTGGCAGAGGAAACCGAAGTACTCGGAGAAAACCTGCCACAGCGCCATTTTGTGGACCACAAATCCCACTTACAATTTGCCAAGCTCTCCGGTGGAACACGAAGCCATATTGTCTACTTCCATCTTCAGGGCGGAAGATGCACTCCAGAACTACGATAAGTATCTGCTAGTCTGCACGACGACACATCCTACAAGGCAGTTATCTCCTTAATTAATTGACTCAATATTTCACAAATCAGACATGAGAATGCCTGAAAATTATACAATACATGTTCAGTTACGTAGGAAGTACTGGCGAGTACTCAGTAACGCCCTCTAAATAGTTGGAGAGACTGTAAATCGATACGAATTCACCTCGAATTTGCAGAGATCGATATGCGAAGAAGCATATAGATGTGAGAAGACGAAGTAAAGTTTGTGTGTAACTCATAAACAAATAGAATTATGTCTCATCATTACGTTGTTACGGCACACAAGCCCACTGCAGTTACAGCATGTGTTACAGGTAAGAACTTCTAGTGTGGATGCTGACAGCATTAAAAGTATACATTTGCGCTCTTCTATACTCCGGCCTTGTTTCTTTTGTTTGCTGGATGTTCAGGTAAAGAAGTTGAATACAGTCATTGCCAGGTATAACAGTATCTGATGAAATTGTGCCTGGAAACACTTTCTTTTAAAGGTGGTGCAATACCCTTTCACGTGGAATAGATTCTCTTTTTTTCAGGCATGAATTTTCTGCACTTTAGTGTGAACGTACAAGAATGAATGTTTTGTTACATATTTAGGAGATCATGGTTGCCAGCGTTGCCGGTATTCGTGATGTTTACTAACTACATTCGTTCCGTTTGAAATGAAAGGAACTATAAAATTAAAATTCTTAAACATATGTAATAGTATAGTAATATTCACTAATTGAACAAATCCATCGTTTCAGACACGTTTTCTCGTTGCTCAGGCCACTGCTTATTGAAGCTTATTAAAGAGCTACCCTGTTAACTGTATATTTATAGGAAATTTCACATCTCCAAGTGATCTGAATCTCATCTTGGCTAAGAATACTCGTTTGGAAATTTACCTCGTTACGCCAGAGGGCCTCCGCCCCATTAAAGAAGTTGGGCTGTATGGAAAGGTGTCTGTGATGAAGTTCTTCAGACCACCAGTAAGTTCCATGCAGCTTGTATTCTTTTGTCTATTGAACACCAGAATTTGCATGGACTTCTTAATTTCCTTGTGTGCTCTAATTTGGTGTCCATTTTGCATTTAATACTTGTGTTCTTGTATATATGTCCTTTATTGTTTATTAATGCAATAATTTGTTGTTAAGTATTACTGTTTGTGTCTGTCCTTGTCTCCTTGTGTGGTATGGTGAGTTTTATAGACAAGTTGCATATGCATGAATTGTTCCCTCTTGTCAAAACAGGAGTGTATAATGGAAGGTGGGTCAGGAGTTTAAAGCTAAGTCTGAAACCTATTGTGCTATAAACTATGTGTAATTATAATGTTTAGTTAAGAGCAAATGTTGTAAAGATCTGACTAGACCTGTACTAGATCTGTCATAATATGGGGTCCTCTAAGAGGCCTTGTGGTCATCGGTGTCCAGATGGGAATGAATTTGCAACATTTGAATATTGTTACTGTCTCCATGAGGGATTGATGTGATGTCAGTCCCTGATGAAGGTGACAGTGATTGATTACTTGTTATCCTGATTCAAGACTTTCACCATGAAGAGAAATCAGGCTGGTTGCAATGACATGTTCCATTGAGCTGGTGCCCTTTTGTTTTGGCAACTAGATTTGCATATCAGTACCTTCCAGGTTCTCAGGTGACAAATGTAATATAAGAAACATGACACATGGATGTTGATTGTTTTGTTGGTGCAGCATGAGAAGAAGGACCTGCTCTTCATTGTGACAGCACGGTATAATGCTATGATTCTTGAGTGTGTTGGTGAAGGTGATAACCTGGAGATCATCACAAAAGCACATGGGAATGTAGCTGACCGTATAGGGAAGCCCTCAGAAACAGGAATCATTGCAGTGATTGATCCTGAGGCAAGAGTAATCGGCCTGCGACTGTATGATGGCCTTTTCAAGATTATCCCCCTAGAGAAGGACAACAGCGAACTAAAGGCCTCCAGCATACGGTATGCACCTGCTGTAGCCTCCTTTACTTGTATCTGACACTTTAGAATTTTAGTATCAGTTGAAAAATATGCCCTGTACATCTTTTCATTGAGTCTCATGAAAATTGGCAAATTGATTTGAAATCACTGAGAGGCTGAGGAAGTATGTATAGCATGATTTCTTCCTACAAGGCAGATGGAATGTCAAATGCCAAAATGCTTTTCAAAACATTTGGAATGTCATATGGGCAATACAGAAGTAACGTGTGGGAACTGCCCACATTCAAGCAAGTGTGACAACGCAAGTATCATTGCTTAGCATTGGTGGGTAAACAGTGGTTGCTAAGCAGTGATACTTGCATTGTCACATTTGCTTGAATGTATTAGAGGAACTTGCCAGAACGTTGTGCATGTTGGGGTTCCAAAGGATCAGCCAGTGTAAGTTTCAAAATAATCTGTACTGCTGGTTGACATTACATGTCCATTGGTCAAGTAGCAGTGATCATCACGTACCATTTATCACCTGGCCGTGCCATAGCTCAAGCGATTGGTCGCTGGCTTCCCACTGCGGCAGCCCGGGTTCGATCCCGGGGCTGGTAAAGTGGGATTTGTGGTGAACAAAGTGGCACTGGGGCAGGTTTTCTCCGAGTACTTCGGTTTCCCCTGCCAATCTTCATTCCACCATTTGCTCCACAATCACCCTCACATATCATCTGGGGCTGGTACAATAGGCTAGAAGTGGCCACAGTACAAGGGCCTTAGTCCCACCGACTAACAATAAAAAAAATACCATTTATCACACACAGATAGTTTGCTTGCTCACCATATTGTTATTTTCAGTTTTCATATTAATATTCCAGGATAAAGATTGCCAAATTTTATCACCATACACAAAGGGCGATTTCAAGATTGGTATTGTTGATAATAGGGAGCTATAAAGTTATAATTGCATGATGTGCATAGCAGATTAGACAGCAGCATCTGCAGTGTGCAGCTTATCAGATTGTATCATGTCTCCAGGATGGAGGAGCTACAAGTACAAGACCTGGAGTTTCTTCATGGCTGTCCAAACCCAACCATCATCCTGATCCACCAGGACCTGAACGGCCGTCACGTGAAGACACATGAGATCTCACTTCGAGACAAGGAGTTCGTGAAGGTGACATACAGTATATACCATCAAGCTGGATACATCTTGAGTAGCTGACCCCCTGTCTGTGTGTTCACAGCCTTTATATGAGTACAGTGGTGTGCGAGTGTGTTGCTGTAGTTCACTGCCCTCTAGTCCAGGCACCTGAAGCATGTTCAGGGCAAAAGTACATGATCTTATTAAGATCTTTTAACTTTTGTGAAGCGGGATCTGGGATAGCGCAGTTGGTGTAGTGACTAGCAACTGGCTGGACAACTGAGGGGTTGGAGTTGAAGTCCTGGTGGGGTCAAGAATTTTCACTTCTCCATGTTTTCCAGACCAGCTGTGGGGTCTGTGCAACCTCCTATCCCATGGGTATCAGGAGCTCTTTCCCTGGGGATTAAGCGGCCGGCGCACGAAGCTGACCACTCACCTCCAAACTGGTGCTGAGATCAAGATAACATGGGTCTATTCATCCACTCCCCTATATGCCTTCATGGCATAGTGCTTATGTAGTTAAGTACAGAGACAGCTTTACCTTTTTATATATTGAACTTGGTATGACCAGTGTGTGTTGTATTTGTGACTCAAATCTTTCAGAATCACCCTGCAAAAGGAGTGAATGTTGTCTTTCCATCTTTTATGGGCAGTATGTGCTCTTCAAGGATTTTGAGGTTACTTCTTTGCCTCTGACTCAGTAGTTGCCAGCACTGTATGTTGTTCGGTGTCATCAGAAAATGTTCCAGGAAGATCTGTGCTGGGCGCTGTCTCCACATGTGTGCCATCACATCCTTCAACCTCTCTTTGCATTGCTGCTCATTATCCTGCTGCTTCAAGAAAGCATTTATTGTATTTCAATTAACTTCCAGGATTTTGTGTCCTGTGTATTCTGAATGAGTTGCAGAGAGACAGAGTACAGTCCTTTTATTCCATTGTTTTTCTGAGGACGGAATAGTGTGACTGTCAACTCATGTCATATACAAGTTATAGTCAGTGACAGCATATTTTCCTCACTGTTCTCCAGTTCTGGTCTGTATCTCAGATGGTGTTCGCCATTCTCATTGCTCTGATTTCTCTCTACATCTGCAGTAAAACTTTAGTTCTCTGGTAGAAAAATACTCCCCATCTCTGGAGATATTTTTATCCTTTATCATATTTGCAGGAAGCCCTTTGTTTGGCTGGATATACCACAAACTGTGGTCTAGAGAGAAAATATTTTGCAAAGGGTACGATATAGTAATAATTATCTTGCCAGAGTTGAAGCTTTCTACCTTTGGCAGTATATATGTATCATGTGATGGCCTTGCATGACATGCATGTGATAATTCCATATTTTACAAGTTTCTTCAAGTTATGTGTTTCAAATTTGAGGTGGCCTTGCCACAGAGTCGTCGTTACTTCTGGTTTATAAACTGTTCTGATTATGTCTATGTAGTTCTGCAAACCTGGCTTTATTTTGCAGAGCTGTTACAAGTTTCTTCGAGTTATGCATTTCAAATTTGAGGTGGCCTTGCCACAGAGTCGTCATTACTTCTGGTTTATAAACTGTTCTGATTATGTCTATGTAGTTCTGCAAACCTGGCTTTATTTTGCAGAGCTGGTGTGCTTTATCATCAGGCTCACTGTCACAGCAATGTCAGGAATTTCAAATATGTTTCCATTTGTTTCTGCTCATCAGTTTTCCAAAAACAGGAGTTTCTCTTAGTGTGTTTTTACTTCAGTAGTTCTCCAGTGTGTCTGTTTACCCATTTGTTTTATAATTGTTAGATATTTTTCTGTTCTTCCATGAAAATATTTGCTCACCCTAGGTATTTTGGAAAGTTCTTAAATTTTTTTAATGGGATCTACTTTTCAACTTTGCTTTAGAATATGCCATTAGGAAGGTCCAGGAAAACCAGGTGGGACTGAAGTTAAATGGGACATATCAGCTGCTGGTCTGTGCTGATGATGTGAATCTGCTGCCATAAAAAAACACACAAACTTTAATGATGCTAGTAAGGAGGTTGGTCTAGAAGTAAACACAGAGAAAACTTTCAGTTTCCCATGTGCAGTCAGCTGGCAGATCTGATAATATCCTCTAAAATGTTCTCAGTAGCTAAAGAAAAGTCATGCATTTGAAAGCATTTATTAAAGGATCATGTTACATACAATTGGTCAGAAGAGTACATTAAACGGTATAGTTCATGAAGGGTTCCGACTACTGGGATATAATTCTGTGTAGTCTGATGAAAGTCATCCAGTATTTTAAAGGGGCATATCTTCAAGGTTGAAGGGTGAGCAAAGAAAGAAACCAGCATGAAGGAGGCAGCAACTTACTCTTCACCCATGAAGAGGGTGGTTCATGTGGTCCTTCATAATTTTGGTTGATTTTCACTGGACTACTTAACATTATATCCCAGAAGATAGAAATTTCACAGCTACAGCTGCAGGAACCTCAAATCCTGTAATGCAGCTTATGCAGACTTGTTAAAATTAAGGACCGGTATTGTGAGGTGAGGAAATACTACACAATATGAACTATGTTCTCTTGTCACCTAAATGCAGGTCAGAATTCTAATATAGGGGCAGATAATAAACCCTTCAAAATCTGGAAGATGTGAATCGGATATGCATTTTAAGGGACTGATGTTATATTTAATAGATTAATTATCAAAGTTTGAATTCTAGTAATATTTAACACACCCAGAATTAACTGGATTTTCAGACTTTGTCAATCAATCGGGTTTTATAAAAACTAGAAAAAACAATGTTTCATAAACTGGATCTGTTTCCATTCTCAGGTGAGGGTGAAACACCTACCTACTCTGTTGGGTCCCTTAGAAAGAGCTAACCTCAATCACTGGTCCAATGATTGAAGTTCACAGGGGACATAACACACAGCTAGTGAGAACAGACATATGAAGTGGGCGCTGATAAATGGACATAATGCCGAATGAAGAGAGAGTTTTATTCCCAAACAAATACATTATAGTGTGAACAACAGTATTCAATAGAATGGAAATATATTGGCTTAAGATCTAGTGCAGTGCAACAGTTTTCTAACAGTGAACAATTGCCTAAAGATGGCCAAGTAAGGCCTAAACGTGTAGAAGTTGAAGTAATTTTAATACTATTTTACATTAAAAAGAAAGTGTGAACAGTTTTAAGTTGCACTAAAGACAGAGATCAGTGACCAAGTATTATTACTATTTGTACTGGGTGGATGGCCTCCAGTCAGCTTGGTAAAATTGGTACTGAGGTTGCAGGAAATGGGTGTTTGATTTTGAGACATTGAATGAATACAGTCTTGTTTTGCACATGAACACATTTTGTGATACCTTGCAATCTAATGGAAGTTATAAAGTGATGGGTCTAAAACTAAATATTCAGAGAGTACCAAAGAAACTTTTCCAAGTGTCTCATCTTTCAGAATAGACAATTTTAAATTGTGCTAAGCTTCTTAAAGGGACGCTGTTTCAAGCAGATAGTTGTCACATTACAAAGAGCTTTCAGTACACAATTTGCAGTTTTCTGTGGTGCAAACTGATCTGTAGCAACTCTGTGAAACAAGTGTAT
This sequence comes from Cryptotermes secundus, assembly GCF_002891405.2. NCBI lineage: Eukaryota > Metazoa > Arthropoda > Insecta > Blattodea > Kalotermitidae > Cryptotermes > Cryptotermes secundus. The sequence continues at coordinate 537,758 of NW_019724777.1, read as the reverse complement.
CTCATCAAGAATGCAGCATGGAGGCATGCCATCTGATGTTTGGCTCTGTCAGCAGCACTCTGCAGTGCTCTGAAACCCTCTTATCTTATAGGGTCTGTTTTATGATTCCATTCTGATAAGTTGCCTGCAGACATTCCTACTATGTTTAATTCCTTGCCAACTGATGCGCTCTGTGTTGCAGATCCCATGGAAACAAGACAATGTGGAGACTGAGGCATCCATGGTAATTCCTGTACCAGAGCCACTATGTGGTGCCATCATCATTGGCCAGGAATCAATCCTGTATCATGATGGCAGTACCTACGTAGCAGTCGCACCTCCAGTAATCAAGGTCAGTGTTATTTGTGACCAACAGGTTAGACCTCACATGAGGTTCAGAATTATGCTTACGTCTGTCTTCACTAATAAACTGCTGGCCGGATCCAGTATAATTGATTTGCAGTAGACTGTGTCACACAAAAGATGAAATAAAGTGCCCATTTGTGATAGGCTGTGTTAGAAATGTTCCTCTAGAGTACATAAGGACTTGCATGTTAATAGTCGCAAAGTCATGGCTTCCTCATATTTGCATTTCTTTCCTCATGTTTCACAGTGAAGAGCATCTATATGCACACTGAGTATGGCCCTGCTCACCTGTAACTGGGCATTAGAAAGTGCCATATAATGTTGTTACTAGCTGTACCCAGTGTGACATGTGTTGTTCTAGCATATCTTAGAGGCCCTTAATTAAATATCAGCATAATTTATTTATTTTCATGTAAGCATTACAGTCTTGTTCGTCTCGGATACCTAACAGCTCTTGGTGAGCTGAGTGATAAAACCTTGAGAGGGCAACATATAGTTGCCTGAGATGGAATGCAGGTTTCAGAAGAAGGTGTAAGCAGATTTTGTCAAAAGTCTGTGTCTGTTACTTGTTGATGGTCACTCAAAAGGCTAAATAGCTTTCAAATATGAAATGCCTGTGATTATTGGTTGAAACGTTGAATGATTGCAAATGTGGAGCTGCTGTAAGTATTTTAGTGGCTTGCAAATGGAGCTATTGAAGTGTGACATGATTACTTGAAGACAGTGAGATAGTAAAGTATAGTCATCAGTCGCACATGACTCAGAACCAAGAATGACTGTGCTGGCGAGGCCAGCAGCAAGTTATCAGCAAGCCAGCCAGCCTATGAAGGCAGTTGAGAGGTAGTTGAGGACAAGTTTTGAGACCATAGACAGCCAGCAGTGATGTGAGCATGGAATCAGAGAGATGTTGTTGGGAGCTGCTGCCAGGCAACTCCTAGTGTAGACATAACAGACAGAAAATGCAGTGTTTGCAACGATGGTTTGATGAAGTGTGTAGCTGTAGATTAGTGATGGTGTTACAATTATTTGCAGTTGCAAGTAACAGGTGTTCAGTAAATCCAGTTGTCAATCCAAACCTGGTGTCTAGTCACTAATATGTAACTGAAGGCTCAGGCTATGATTCTTTACTATTTTGTTGATTCCACAATAGTGTGGAGAGGGCCACTTTCTCCAGAATAACACCTTATTAAATGTTCATTCATGCCCTTCCTGTGCTTCCTGTAATTCAGATACATCTTATTGTTCTCAAAATATACATATCACTGCATATAGTAACCATATATAACTTGGTATTCATGCCTTTATTGCCTCAGTTACATGTGTTTCATGTTATGCAATATGGTTGTTGCTTAGTGACGCTGAAACAGCTCAACCCTAAGTGGAAATATACCTGAGGATTTTGTGCATATAGATTACATGGCCTTTACAGTCACATGAAAATGTAAGGTACATGATGTTCTTGGTTTGAGGTGTTCTTATTGGTGTGTTCTGTGGAACAAGCTATTTTCTGTGCCATCTGTTTCAGCAAAGCACTATTGTGTGCTATGCCCAGGTGGACTCAAATGGTGCACGGTACCTTCTTGGTGATATGGCAGGGCACCTATTCATGTTGCTTCTTGAGCAGGAAGAGAAAATGGATGGTACACTCACTGTGAAAGATCTCAAAGTGGAATGTCTGGGTGAGTGTTCCATATAGCTACCTAGCTACCGCATATCATTTGTTGATACATTCTCTAGGCTGTAGTGTCACACTGTATTGCTGTGCAGGTGAGATCAGTGTTCCTGAGTGTATCACCTATCTGGATAATGGTGTGCTGTTCATTGGCTCACGTCTTGGAGACTCACAGCTCATCAAGTTGAACGTGAAGCAGGATGAGGGTGGCTCATATGTCAGCATGATGGAAACATTCACAAATCTTGCCCCAATTGTGGACATGGTCGTTGTGGACCTGGAGCGCCAGGGACAGGGCCAGCTTGTTACCTGCTCAGGTTAGAGTGACAGACTGGATGTTATGTGTGGGCATGGTCCCCTTTTCTGTGTCTCATCCTTTGTTGTATTATAGGTGCGTATAAGGAGGGTTCTCTCAGGATAATCCGTAATGGGATCGGGATCCAGGAGCACGCATCCATAGATCTTCCTGGCATTAAGGGGATGTGGGCCTTGCGAGTAGCAACATCGAACAAGTTTGACAACACGCTGGTGCTTGCATTTGTTGGACAGACACGGTAAGTTCCCTGTAAGGTGTGCAGTTTCTGCACCTTGCACATCAACTGTACCATTGTTACTCATTGAACCAATTTCTCTTTAGGGTCCTCACTTTGAATGGAGAGGAGGTTGAGGAGACAGAGATACCAGGCTTTGTGTCAGATCAGCAGTCATTCTTCTGTGGCAATGTGGATCATGACCAGATCATCCAGGTGACTCCATTATCGGCACGCCTCATCTCTGTGGACACCAAACAGCTGCTCCAGTGAGTGATATGGCACATAAGATTTTGCAATCCATCTAGGTCACTTTTTTTTATTAGGCTGCACTCAACCTCAGCAAATGATACAGTGTTGTTTCAAAACATGTTGCAGTGAGTGGAAGCCTCCGTCTGAGAAGACAATCAGTGTGGTAGCATGCAATGTCACGCAGGTGCTCTGTGCTGCTGGCAGTGACCTCTATTACCTGGAGATTTGTGAAAAAGAGCTGGTGCAGAAAGGGTGAGAGAAAAACAGAAATGTGCCCCTTGAGTTCTTTCTTTTGCAGTTGCTGCCATTCCTTTAAAACTTGATCAAACATAACTTATTTCTTAAAGCCACTGTGTTTTCTGTGTCCTGTTTCAGTAAATTGTCCCTGGTTTCCAGATGGAAAATGGAATTAAATATGGGTTGTGGCACCATGCAGTCTGGTAGAAGTTTGCTGATATTTTGGAGGAATGCCAGTGAACTTGTTCTACCAGACTGCTTGTGTTCTTCATACTTGTCACTTTGAGAACCTTAGGCCTCACATAATTAAATGAAGAAATGTGAAATATGATTATTCTTTATTGCTTTGCATCTTCATGCCATATTGGAAAGTTGTGATATGTTTGTCTTTGTAAATTTCATGATTGAGAATCTTTATGGCACAGCATTGTTCCATTTGATCCATTGCTAGTGTCAGTAAGCAAGCACATGCTATATACAATATGCAAGGCCTTGTCATCTAATTCCAAGCATTGCAGTACAGTATTTGAATCTGATCAGATGATGATGTGTTCAGTCAAGCAAGCCTGGAGCATGAAGTGGCATGTCTTGATGTCACACCTCTTCAGGAGGGAAGTAGGAAAGCAGAGATAGTGGCAGTGGGACTCTGGACTGACATATCAGCCCGCATTTTACGCCTGCCTGGGCTTGAAGAAGTTAACAGGGAGTTTCTTGGTGGAGGTGAGACACAGCAAAATGAGCCCATTAAACTGTAGTTAGATAATAGATTTATTCACATGGGTCCTTTGCCACCATAGCATGGCATATCCTCAGGTTTGCAGGTAGAGGAGATGATCTCCAGATATGGAGTGCAGCAAAGAATGTACTGAATAAACAGCTGTGAACAGCTGACAAGGAGTGATCTTCCTTCCTGGGTTTAGGTGTGGCTTTATAATCCTTGTGAAAAACTAGCGTATAATGAAATTGTGCACCTGGCCTTACACTCAGGACAGTTTGCGAAGGAACTTTATGTTTTGGTTTTTATGGAAATTCAGTGGCTGATGTTGTATAAATGGAACTTATATATATAAGATGTTTTCATAAGGCAGGTTCACAAAAAACAGAACTGAGATAATTACCAGAGTATGTTTTGGATTCAGTGAGAGCACAGAGAGTCAGATGGGGCAAGGGTGGCACTGAGCCATGAGGCAATTCTACTCTTTTCTATGGAAATGGGAATGAGAATCATCACTTAGGGGCAGGCTTTCTCTTTCTTGTACATAAGGGTATCATATTAGTAGTTAAGGTAGTAAAGTTTATTACAGACTTTCATGGAGCACTCTGGTGTGAAATTATTTGAATGTGCATTCCCCAGTTGAGAATAAAAATTATACTAAAAGTTTTATGAGGAGCTGAGCTTACATTTCATAAAATCTTAGATGCTGGAAAATAAATGGGAGCAGTAGTGGACAAATACATGAACTACTTATGGACTCCAAGAGAGCCCATGATTTATTTAGTAGAGATGTAAAACATTGTCATTGAATTCTCTAGACTCATGAAACCATTTAGAGAAATTGAATTGTGTTTGAACGAAACCTATATTAAACTCAGTAGGTGGAAATATTTGTGGCGCATTTCCTGTTCAGAATGGTGTGAAGCAAGGAGATCCTTATTGCCATTGCTTATGAATATGCCATCAGAGAGGTCCAGAAAGTGAAAAACATCAGCTTGAAACCTGTGCTGATGATAATTAATTTCAGAAAACTTAAATACCATAAAGAAGAATGCAGTTCTGTTATGTGCTAGTAAGGTTGGTCTAGAGGTAAATGTATTGTCACGTTTTATGGTCATGATTAATAATAATGGGTCTTGGATTGAACAATTCAGTTTATTGATCGCTTCTTTTACAGTCAGTCGTAATCACGATCAATTACAATAACTCACAATAAATGACTGCCTAGGACTTCCTCCATTCTGGTTTCTCTCTATTCTGATCTCAACTACGACTGACTTCTCTTCTGGTTGATCTTCTACTGGCTTCTGCCTTCTCCTCTTATACAGAATATCCATATCCAAGGAAATGTTTGTTGATCACTTGTATCCACAGAAACGTGTTCCATAACAAGTTGTCTTCCAAGAATCCATCTCTATGGAAATGTGTTTCTCACTCATTCCCTAGCAGTGGGTCTACGTGTCACAGTATATTCGTGTTTCATCACCAGAATGCAGGACGAGTTCATAATATAAAGACAGCTAGTAATTGTCTATGAATGTGGCAGAGTTCAAATACAGTGGAACCCCCATTTTATGTCCCTTGATCTGGGTTTTCCTTCTTATAAAGACAGCTAGTAATTGTCTAAGAATGTGACAAAGAGATCAAACACTGTGGAACCCCCATATAATGTTCCTCAATCTAGGTTTTCCTTCATGTAACATTCATTTTCATTGATTCCAAGCTAGTATTCTTATTGTGCAATTTATTGCATATAAGATGTTCCTTAATTTTGTGTTCAAATCCACTGTCCTAAAAAGAAACCTTGAACAGGGGTATCCCTGTTCATCGGAGTCACTAACAAATCAAAATTGCATTCACAAAGAAATTATAAGGCGATTAAAACTGGTGAATGTTTATGACTATTCAGTTCAGAATCTTTTGTCTTCCTGCCTCCTATATAAGAACATAACAATTAGAATATACAAAAGTATAATGTTACACTCCTCCCTGTTGCTGATGTGGAACTTTGACTCCCACCTAAAGGGGTATTTGAGAGTAGTGTGCTGTATGTTTGATTTTTGTTTGTTTGCCACCACAGAGATCATCCCCCGCTCAATCCTGATGACTTGTTTTGAGGGACTCAACTACCTGCTGTGTGCCCTAGGTGATGGATCCATGTACTACTTCTCACTTAATAAACAGTCTGGCTTCTTGTCAGACAAGAAGAAGGTGAGCTTGATGTGTATGCAAAGTGTTCATTATGGCTTGCATTGCGACAGCAGGCAGTTTGAGATGGAAGTGACTGACCGACCAACCGACCAACTGCTGAATTGCTTCTGGCCCTTGCCAGCATAGTTATTCTTGGTTTTGAATCTCAGGGTACTCATGACCATATTTTGTGTGAGAGCTCTGGGAGTCTTCAGTAACTCTCCACTAGTTATTGATTTTGGCTTGTTTCTTTATGTCAGTTTGTTGCTGACCAACTAGAGAACACCACTTCAAACAGTCCCCCAACTGTTGCATGAATATTCATTGCTGCAGGTGCATATTTTAACAAGATGTTGCTTAGGAGTGGATGCCTTTGTTACATTTCTATGATTTCAAGATCCAGAAGCTCCTGGTTTTTTACATATTGTCATAGTAGCTTTCTACCAAATTGCATGGTTTCTCTGTATGATGCAAGAAAGGCTTTGCAGATGATGAATCAGTAATAAGGTGTTATTGTCCTGCAGGTGACTCTGGGAACACAGCCGACAGTGTTGCGCACATTCAGGTCTCTGTCTACAACAAATGTGTTTGCCTGCTCTGACCGGCCAACTGTCATCTACTCCTCCAACCATAAGCTTGTATTTTCAAATGTGAACCTGAAAGAAGTGAACCACATGTGTTCCCTGAATGCAGAGGCTTACCCAGACAGGTAAGTGTTAAAATTTGTAGGGCACTCACTGAAATAATGTCACTTTTACTATGTGTCAGGGGTGCTGATATGGCAAAATTATTGCAGTCTGGCATTAGCCACCGACAGCACAGTCACAATTGGGACTATAGATGAGATACAGAAACTGCACATACGAACAGTTCCGCTTGGTGAGTCACCTCGAAGAATAGCATACCAAGAGAGTTCACAGGTAAGCATTGTATTTGTTCAATGAAATATAGCACTGTAGCTATTTTTGGGATAAATGTTTCAACATGCTTTTGGGTTACAGACATTTGGTGTCATCACCATGCGCATAGACATCCAGGACTCAGCGGGGCTCAACGCTGTGCGTCCCAGTGCCAGCACACAGACACAGAGTACCACATCATCATCAGCCATGGGTTCACTCTCTATGGTGAAACCTGGAGCCATGGGTGCCAACACTGCTGCAGAATTTGGACAGGAGGTCGAGGTTCACAACCTGTTGGTTATAGACCAACACACATTTGAAGGTGAAGTTATGGACAAGTTTTGATGCCAGTCATATTCTTTGCCATGTTTATTATCTAAATCAAAGGCAGACCCTATGAAATCAAAATAAAATCAGGTCTTTAAATGCTAATTGTTTAGAGTGTGGATGGCTATGCTATTCATAAATGGTACATATTATTTGAGGTGATACCGCAGAATCATGAGAGTACTTTTATAAACAGAGACTTATATGACCAAGTTACACATCATGTCATTCACCAACCCCCAGTAATTTGCTCCACTGTTGTAAGCATGTCTGAAACTGTTCTTTAGTAATACTGAACTGCCTGCTGTGAATTTTGCTAAGTGTCTAAACTGACATTAAATCTGGTACCTTTGAGTTCCATTTTCATGTATGGAGAGAGGAAGAAGTCTTAGGAAGGAAGTTGTAAGGGTGGAAGGCCACAACAATTTTATCTCTGCCCATGACAGTGCAGTATGTTATAATGATGAGCTACTCAGTGTCCATTTTTGCATTTCTCAAGATATTTTCCCATGGGCACATTTGTGCAACACTGCTGATTGACAGTTTGGCGCGGGAAGAAGCAGTTGATATGCCTGTGACATTTGTTCAAGCTTGTCTGACCTTCTGTGAAAGCTACTTAGAACATGAGTTCAAGAACCTTTGTACCAAGCTTGAAACAAAACTTGACACACAGTTTCTTTGTTCGCTTGAATTGCTCATTTCAGAAGACTACAGAATACACTGCTCACACCTCCACTAAACAGCTTCACATGTGTCCTGCTGGACCATGAGGCAAGCTATTTCAACTTCAACTTTATTTTTGTCCATAACCGAAATGAATTCAATTGGACATGTCAAGAAATAATAGTGAATACATCACACGTCAAAGTCACATAAAAATTACACAGTGATCTATTATGATACTATAACAACCATTATAAGGTACATAACAATAAAAGATACATAAGACCAAAAGAAAAATATCAGTAATATAAAACATGTAAACACAGTATTAAAAATTGCAAACCAAAAGAATCAACAAACAAGTCATCAGTCCAACATTAATTGAAAAACTCTTTGAAGAGAATAAAAAGCACTGCACAGCAAATAATTTTTGAGTTTCCTCTTAAAAACTTTAACATTTTCAATGCTTTTCAATTCAAGGCGAAGACCATTAAATATTTTAGTTCCCATATTGATTATCCTTTTTATTTTTGCAACGATTGGTATTACAAAATTGAACATACAGATTATGTTTACGTATGGTATTGTAGCTGTGAATGTCAGAATACTGAGTTGTATACATCTTATTCTTTATTATAAAATTTCAACAAAAAAAAAATATATATATATATATATAGTGAGTTAACAGTTAAAATCTTAAATTCACCAAACATATTTCTACAGGATACTATATTGTTACCACCTTTAACAACTCTTAGACATTTTTTCTGTACTTTAAATACAGTTTCAGACTCCATAAGCCCTCCACCCCCAAAAATAATACCATATTTCAGTATAGATTCAAACTTAGTAAAATAAACATTTCTTAATACAGGTAGTCTAACTGCGTCAGTGTGGCAGTGGCACTCTACTGCAACCTAGCTGGGAAAGTTGGTGGCATCGTGCCTTCTTATAACCACCTTAAGTACCATGTATAGTCATTTTAATTGAAGCATGACATGTAATAATCACCAATTCAGTTTGAGAAATTGTTATTTCTGAGACAACAGTTCTCTATCAGTTTAATTAATAGAGCACTTATCATCACAATGTGATTCTTATAACAGAAAATGGTCAGTCTCTAAAATGGACTGGACAGCTGGAGTACAGGAGTACAGTTAGCCACAGGAGCCCTTGCCACATGCAGAATGTTCACACCCTCATAGGTGATCACTTTCATGAATGTTGGGGCAATCACAGTCCAGACAGGTTAACATGCTGTGCAACACTTGCAAGTTACTTCATTATGTTGTGTTGTAAACAAAGACCAAAATGGGGGACTGTTTGCAGTGCTGCATGCCCACCAGTTCATGCAGTGTGAGTATGCCCTGAGTCTGGTGTCCACAAAGCTTGGGGATGATACCAACACGTATTACATCGTTGGCACAGCACTGGTAAACCCTGAGGAAAGTGAGCCCAAACAGGGACGCATCCTCATGTTCCAATATCAGGATGGCAAGCTGCACCAAGTGGCTGAGAAGGAGATTAAAGGGGCATGCTACTCCCTTGTAGAGTTCAACGGAAGACTGCTAGCCAGCATCAACAGCACGGTGAGAAACCAGCATTGTTTGATTCTTCTCTTCTTCTGGCACCCTTTCTCCAAAACATCTCACATTTTTTATGTTCTACTTCAGTACATTTTCCCCTCCACTTTCAATCAGTTTCTTCAGTATGTTTATTCTGTTGGGTCTCAAGGTTCAAAAGGTCATGAAGACATACAGTCTATTCTTTCAGTGTGTTCATACTTTTGCAGACTTGTGTTCATCACAGCTTGTCTCATATGAGCCTGAAACTACTGTTCATATCACAGACTTCTTCTTGTTGAGATTCATGGTACTGCTATGAACATGAATTCTGAAACTGCGTGTATTTGGTACAGTCATTAAGTTCGTGGACTGTGGTTTTAACACATCATATTACAAGGTATTAACATACACTTACACAGATCCACATCAGCCCTCAAAATAGTTGTCGTTGGCCGCTATGCAAGTCTGCCAATGATATAGCTGCCAAAAACATTGCTGAAACATATTGGCAGGAAATTCCCGTACGGTGTTTCTTGTGGCAGTGACCACCCCCTCGGACGACTGAAACCTACGACCACGTTGCTTTGCTTTCAGGTGGTGAAAGAGAAAGAAATGACAGGGTGCAAGATCAGGTGAGTACAGAGGGTGTGGCAAAACAGTGACCTGTTGCCTTGCCAGTTTCTCTTGGACAAGAACAGTGATGTGCAGGGGCGTTGTCATGTAGCAACAGCCAATTCTTCCTACACCAAATGTTTCACTAGGGGATTTGCCTAGTTTCTGGGAGAACTTGATGTTTCCCATTGTTCAAACTGCCACATTTTCGATTACCACCACTTGCATTTAACTGCAGTTCACAATAGAGGCAGTAGTTCTGCTTACACTGTGTGCACACAACTGCCTCTTGCTGTGGCGAGAGATGAACTGACAAGGCATCATATCATGCCTCAACCTATCCGCTGTAATACACTGCAACGACGCTTTGCGGCCTGTCCACGAACTTATTGACTATGGTAGTATGAGGCCCTGAAAGCAGGCAGTGATGAATGTTGGGAAATATTATTGAAATATGAAGGGAAAAATAGGCTGAACTAAGTAGTAATTTTTGCAGTTGTTCATCACTTTATCAGTACAGTGACTCTACCGTCACACTACTGATAAAGTTACTGTTCTACATAAATTTTAATTCATAATTTATTTACATCCATAAACTGTTGGACAGATACAATTTGACAAGTCAGTTTAAACCATTTAAAACACCACATGTCAACAAACTTAAATATGGACAAAATGATACACAAGACTAAGAACAGTGGAGTCACCCCACTGAAGCTTAGCAATGGCAGATGACAACCCCCAGCAATCCAGTATAAAGCAACATATACACTTATACCATCTATGTGCATCCACATAACATGAAAACCAACCCGAGCCACCAAACTACTGTCCATCATTGTTACATACAAATTTAGTAAAATAAAATTTCTTAGTGCTGGTAAACTTACTGAGTCTTGTATGGATTTAATAAAATAAAGAGCTTTCTTTAATGTATGAAAAAGGTATTGTATATGTGTGGCCCAGTTTAAGGTATCTGCGATATAAATACCAAAAAAATTTAAACTTGATGCGTAAGTTATTTCTTTATTTTTTAGATACAGAATGGGTCCATGAGTTAAACTAGATTCTCTTCCCTGAATTAGTATTGCTTTAGCCTTTTCAGTATTTATTATAAGATTATTTGTTAGGAACCAGTTTTCTAATTGTTTCATGAGTTTTACCGATTTTTCTTTTAACAACGAGAGGTTTTTCTCTATGAGTAATATATTTCTATCGTCCGCAAATAACACCACCTTAGCTTCTTGAACTGCCTGGGCAAATCGTTTATAAACAACAAGCACAGAAGGGGTCCCAAAACAGAACCCTGAGGTACACCATATTTTACTTCTTTACACGATGAAGCAAAGGGCTTTATATTTGTGGTCTTTTCATTTAAATGCTGTACTCCCTCAAACTGAGTTCTGCCAGTAAGATACAAATTCATCCATGAGTGTATTTTCCCTCTTAAGTCCATACAGCTCCAATTTGGCGAGCAGCAGGTTATGATTCATTACATCAAACGCCTTAGTTGAATCTAAAAATGGGCCCATAACTAACAGCTTATTATCTAATGCTTTCTGGATATCCTCTGTGAAGGTTTGTGTTGCTGTTTTGCTAGATTTCTTCTCTCTGAAGCCATTTTGAGCCTCAGATATCATGTTGTGTTTAAGGTCAGTACTCTTTTATATATTAATATTTCAAGAATTTTGAAAATACTGGCAAAATTGAAATTGGTCCATAATTGGAGATTTCTTGTGTCCCTCCTTTTTTGTGAATATGCCTAACTTTTGCAGTCTTCATCAAATTTAGAAGGGTTCCAGAACTTGATGAAATGTTAATTATAAAGGTTATTGGTTTCTTGTAATACTGAGTACTTTCTTTTACTATCCTTTCAGGTATTTCGTCCCAGCCAGCTGAAAATTACCTTTTAGTTTACTGGTTACATTTAAAATCTCTTCTTCAGTAATTGGAGTTAGAAACATGGAATTAAAGATAAATGTTTTATTATTAACAGTGTCATGACCAAATTTACAACCCTTATTTTCATTTAACATCTTATCCACATTTACTAAGAAAAAAAGCATTAAATTGATGAGCTATATACTGTGATTTGAAACTAACATGGAGCCTATTTTTAAAGATATGCTTTGATTTTTATTATAATTACCTGATGCCTTTTTTATTATTTGCCGTATTGCCTTGGTACGGATTGCTGACCTTAACAAACTTAGCAGTCACAACCTGGTGCCTTCATCCCTTTTGTTAACCATCCTGATTTGATACCTTATATTTCTTTTTGAGAAGAGCGTTTACAATTTTCCCTGGATCAACCTGGGGGGGATTTGACAGCTATGTTCGTAACCTGGACAAAATAGTCCAAATATCTCAGTTCTACTACCTTGGTGGTAGTAATAAAGGTTTTTGATTAGAATTTTCTTGTAATAGGCTAATATTCAAATCACCACATATCACTAAAAAGTGACCCTTTTTTATTTTCGTTTAATTTCATCTAGTATTCCTAGAAAGATTTTTACATCACTGTGAGGAGATCTATATATACAAATTACTATAATTTTAAAATCAACTAATTCAGTAACTGATATTTCATTAGAGACAAATATGCATGAACCCACATGCTTATCTTTATCCCTGCAGAAACTGTCTGCCAGTTTATAATGTTCGATATTTATATGTAAAATTTTATCCTTGTGTAACCATTGTTCGGAAGAGCATAAAATATCTGACTTTGATACCCATGACATGGGCAATGCATTTAATTCCGATAGTTTATTTCCCAAACTTTGAACATTATGATGTAGAATACTCAAATATTGTATTTTATCAGATCTTCCTCTACTTGGAGAAAAAAGATATTCTAGCAGGGGATTTACCATAAAAATCCTTGTTTTTTTTATGGTTGACGTCTATTTCTCTTAGATGGTAGATCAGTCTTTTCTTGTGTCATTGTGTTCCCTTCAGTTATTCTTATATCTTCCATTTGATTATTTATATCTTCTTGTATGCCTTCCTTATTTTCACAAGTTCTTTCATGAAGATCCTGAGCTTCCTGCACTTGATTATCCTCACTTAACTTATTGGTTTCATTGCCTTTTGTATGGTCACCAGATTCCCTACTTCGATACATTTGTAATAGAACCTTGTTTTCACAAGCACTCACACCACCCGGCATCTGTTTATTAGTTCAGACAAGTTCAGGGTGCTCTCACGCATAACTGGTAATGCTGACGGTAAGTAATTATGAAATACAAATGGTGGCGTGATTTTAATGGTAATTAGGAAGGCTATCTAAGCAAAGGATGTCGATTGTGATTTGCTTGCAGGTGCGATTGTTTGAGTGGACAGCAGAGAAGGAACTGAGGCTGGAATGCAGTCATTTCAACAACATCATTGCACTGTACCTGAAAAGAAAGGGAGACTTCATCCTGGTTGGCGACCTCATGCGGTCCATGACCCTCCTTCAATACAAGACGATGGAAGGTAGTTTTGAGGAAGTGAGTAGACTAATTTCAAAACCAAAATATTCTAATGATTTGGACACATTAAATGAAGAAAGAACTGGACTTCAAGCTGAGAGATGTGGGGTGGACTTGGCAAGAGGATGCACCTGACATTTGTACTGTACAGCAAACTTGTGCTCAATGGAGATTTGAACATACACCCAAAAATGGAGCCAGAGACATGCCAAAATCTTGAATACACTCAGTCTGCCAAATATGCTATAGTTCTTCTATATATCCCAACACACCCTCTGGTATTTTCTCTCATCTCTCCAACTCTCCCTATTCAACACACATCCAGACATTTAACAAGCAACAGTGGGCAAAAAGTATCAGTCAATAGATACAACATACAGCAGGAAGCCTTTATATTGATAATTTAAAAATCAACAGTTTTAGCCTATTTTATAATTTATATCTTATGATTATACTAAGATCTAGGCATTGACAGATGGTCCTATTTGTGAAAGATGTCTACAAAAAGATGAAACAGCAACACACATCCTATGCAAGTGTGAGGCCATAGCTTATTTAAGATTCGTCACCTGCACTACTATTTTATGGAAGCAGATGACTATCATGATGCCCTGTGAGGAGAATCATGCATTTCATTCAAAGTGTAGGACTGTTGAAAGGTTAAAATGGAGGAGTATACACAATAGATCATTAAAGGTCACAGTGCAAGGGCCGGCAGTTACGCCCATTCCTGTACTAAATTCTACAGTAGTTCTAAATCATGTTCCTTTTTATCGGTGAGCCCCTGAAGATTTCCCCAAAGGTCTGAAACATGTATGGCCATGTAAGTGATAGGATTATTTGTACTGAACTAGTCTGCACTGGATGGCTTCACATTACAAAGTTAATACAAGTGTAATGGTGAAGATTTCTCATGTTAAAATTAATGGGAGACTTTATGTGGCTACATTCATGTATTCCCATTTAATCCACAAGGTGTTAAATTTTTCTGATATGTATTTACCTGGCATGCTATTCTCAGGGAACCCAATCCTTGCATTGGCATAAGGTATATGAGGCGCTATTGGCAAGTTCCCAGACTCTTATTGTTGTAACTGCCTTGGTGAAAGATGATGAGAGGGGAGGCCAGAGTCACACTTCTGAAAGCCAGTTGCACCAATCTGCCATGTGATACCGCGCTGTGAACACCCATTGTTTTCACGAGTGCTTTTCTGACTTCGTGTTTTGTTTGGTCTGCGATGTGGGAATGTAGTACTCGCTATTAACATATTTAGTGCACTAGCCAATCAATCAATCTTAATCCAGTATCATTACTTTCCTCATATAGTCCACAATTCCCAACAACAAATATGTCTTGATCTTTGAACCCTACCTTAGCATTAAAGTCTCCAAGAAGAATCTTAATATCATTCTTTGGACACCCAATAACAACGGCTTCTAACTCCTCAGAAAAGCTGTCTTTAATATATTCGTTTTTCTCTTCTGTTGATGCATGTGCACATATTAAGCTTAGGTTGTTAAATCATCCTTTAACCTGCAAGGTACACAGTGTACGATTAATAGGTTTGAAGTTAATTACTGAATGTTAAATTTTTTAATTTACTACAAATCAGCATCCAAAGTCATGTTTACTTTTCTCACAGCAGCAGTACACACTGCAGTTCCTCTTCTTCAAAACATCTTGACCAATCCAACGAATTTCCTGTAGTGCTGTTATATCCACCTTGTAATCCTGCAGCACTTTTTCAAGTTGTTTTAAGGCTGCTCCTCTATACAGAGTCAACACATTCCATGTTCTAGTTCTTAGTCACATATATTTTGATCCATCTGATATCTCCAAGTCTCTTATCCAAGGTTTCCTAACAATTTATGTTTTTAACAGGGATGAGGTTGTCAGTCCTATTCCCCAAGCCCAAACCTGGAGGACCAAGGTATCTCTTTTGGTGTGGCCTATCACCTTTGACCTGTCCAGTATTGGAGGCCCTACTGGTAATATATGTTACCACTGGCATGGCTCTCATGTTCATTTAGGCACGCAAGCCCCACCACTGTGACTTAAGAGGTACCAGCAGGGGGAACAGTACTGCCATGGCAATTGCAGTGGTGATTTTCGAGTATAGTGAACATTGCATGCAGTTTTGCCAACAGCTGCTGCACCAGTTGTGAAGGTTTCTTTGTGAGAGCAAAAACATGTAATTAAGTTGTTCCACTGAAGTACCATTAGAAAGTTTGGTTCCATTAGTTTCTTTAGTTGATAGAGTGTGTCTGAGTATCACTGAAAGCAGTATTTATACATATGATTAGACAGGAAGAATAATATTAAAGTGGATCTTTAAGAAAGAGAATGGAGTCCTTTGATTACCATAAAAGCAGGGGCTTTCTTCATAACTGTAAGACCTTGCACCACAAAGCTGTAAGGTGGCAGCTGATGCTGATTGGTTGTGATGTTGGCAGATGGCAAGGGATTACAATCCAAACTGGATGACAGCAGTGGAAATACTGGATGACGATACATTCCTTGGAGCTGAAAATTCCTTCAACTTGTTTGTCTGCCAGAAAGACAGGTACAGCAATGTTACCATGTGTTGTTCATCTGTGTTATCTTGTGCACAGATGCAACATTGACTTGTGATGTTCTATGCTCAGTGCTGCCACTACTGATGAGGAGCGCCAGCAGATGCAGGAGGTGGGCCAGTTCCACCTGGGGGACATGGTTAATGTCTTCAGGCATGGATCCCTTGTAATGCAACATGTAGGGGAGTCATCCACACCAACACAGGGCTGCGTCTTGTTTGGCACTGTCAGTGGCGCCATTGGTTTGTTCCTATTCACTTCCATATGTAATGTTCCTGTAGATACTGCTCTGTATGAGTGTAGAATTTGGTCTCTCCTCAGAGAACAGCTTATGTTATGAGCATATCAGAGCATGGTATTGGGTTGGGGGAGGGATGTTTGGATTCAAGAGAAATGGGGACCATTACTTAATGAGGAGCTTGTAAATTAATACTTATTAAACTGTCATTAGTCTGTTTTGATTCAGAATTAACTCCTGTAGCACATCATGTAGGGGTTTGGCTAATTAATTGCAAGGCAGTGCTCCAGATAATAGGCTTTGGGTTCTGTAACAACAGGGAATTGCTTGTACCATGACGTGTTACTTCCACAGGCTTGGTGACTCAGATTCCTGCAGATTTCTATGATTTCTTGCGTGAACTGGAGGAAAAGCTGACGCATGTTATCAAGTCAGTTGGCAAAATTGAGCACTCCTTCTGGAGAAGTTTCAACACAGACATCAAGACAGAGCCGTGTGAGGGTTTCATTGATGGAGATTTGGTAGAGAGCTTCTTGGACCTGTCTCACAACAAGATGAGGGAGGTGTCACTAGGCCTGCAGGTGAGAAACTTGTTACATATCCCAGATTTCGTTATTTTGCGGGGATGGTGTGTAGATGACACCTGTATTGCCTGCAGTTCAGAGATTTCTACCCTTTCCATCTTCAAGTTGAAGTGATTACCCAGTGTCCAGGACCATGTGACCTGTTCCATTTCATTCAAAAGAGATAACCAGTGAAATATTATAAAAACAGACTTTTGAAGGACAGTATCTTTATGGGTGGTAGAGGGACCTCCAAAATGCAGGGCACAGTCATATATAGCTGCTTGCTACCATACATTCAAGACAAAACCTTTTGTGTCTTCTCGTCTGCTGTCAAAGAATGCAAAAATTAGAATATTCAAAAACTACAATTTTGCCTGTGGTTTTTATCGGTGTGAAGAGATAAAAGTCGAATAGGGGAGTGTTTGAGGGCCTAGCCATAGAAAGGACCAGATCTGATCTGATCTGGAGAGGTTGGACAGTTACTTCAGCCACTGAAGCAGAACCAGCAGGTTTATGGAGATGAGGCATTTCTCAGTTTCTTCACAGTGTGGACAGTGGTGTTCCAAGCTTGGCTGAGCTAATAGCGCCTCTCCTTTCCTGTTGACTGTCTGATGCACGGTGTAGCGAGGCTGTTTGCTAACACTGTGGCGTGCCACAGGGGAATGTGGCGGCATGTTCCAACGTGCCGAGCAATGGAGCCAGAGGTCTCTGCAGTGCTCTTTTGCACAGTCCTCTGCTTTGCAACCCATTTCTTCCAATGCATCTTTATAAAGGAGCATTGAAGGGGCTCTGCATTTATTACCTGGAATGTACTTTAGTGGTGAAACATGCTTATTCACTTCCAGACGTCCTCATTACATCAACAGCCATTCGTACAGTGTGCTCACTTCCTATTCATTATCAACTAACCGATGCAATGGAACAGTTCCCAACATCCTGTGTCAACATGAGGCATTGTTAGTAACTTCAGCTTGAAGATGGCAACAGTAAAGGTCTCTGAAATATCAGCAGTGCAGCATATGTTTACATTGTGTCATTAACTGGGAATGGGATATTGGCTAACAGCCATAGGTATGCTTTGTCCTGTAAAAATTAAGTTGAAAGGTGTATTATTAAAGTAATAAAATGAGGCAGATTATAGTGCATTTTGAAGGGACAGTAAGTAATTGTGGAAAATTGCAAGATTCATAGATAATATTAAAAACAATGTTAAAGCAGGAAGTATTGAGGATGTCATATGATTTGAACTGGCTTAGAGGCTGCTCCAGGTGGGGACACTAATATTGGCATTTTTTGCAACCACCTGGTTATGCTAAATAGATGTCTGTTGTGTTGCAAGCTGCAGGTAGACAATGGGAGCGGAATGAAGCAAGATGCCACAGTGGATGACCTTGTCAAGATTGTTGAAGATCTGACAAGAATACACTGATTATTGACAAGATACGTGTTTCAGTTGATCCCGTGAAATAAATTTGTATGTTGAAACGCCCAGTGGAAGCAAGTCTGGTTTAATTCGGGAGACGTAAAGCAACATATCTCACACTCGGATAAATATCAGTGAGATGGATGTGTTGTGGGTTTGTTGTGAATGTGAGATGGTCAGCAGATCATGTGTTGTCACAGTGCTGCAGAAGGATTGTTTTATCAGCCAGCACTTTATGCAGACTTAGAAGAAGAGAAGATCTAGTGAAATTCATGCAGACAGCAGTGGGCACAGAGAACAGTGTTATAGGTGACGTTTGCAGTACCCCATCCCAGGTCCAATAAGAGGAAAAGGAAAAACACCCTGATGATGTGACAGTATTTTGGTCCCTGCATGGTAGTGTCAGTGTTGAAATGGAAAGGTGACTTTCTCACTGATTGTGTTTGTTTCTTAACTTTGAGCAGCTGCATAATGCCAGAAATACATAACACCTATGTAAAGAAATGTGACTCTTGTTTGTAAATACATTAATTATGAACTCTGCCTAGTGCTGTAATTTGCTTACACATCGATTAAAACAATTATTATTTTTAGTTGTAGAGTTTTTTTTCATGTGACCAGTCTTCCTGGAGAACTTGTACTTCAGGCCAGCATCATATCAATAGCAATAAAGGTGGCAATCTGCAGATCACTGCATATGATGTGGCAGGGTTGTATTATATAGTGTTTCCCTCAAAGTAGTATTGGCCTGCTTCCCATCCCAACTGTAGGAGTCATGAGCTGTGTACTGGAATTGTGATGTTAGTCAGCTTCCAGGTCCTTGTTTTCAGAAGATGGGTTCAGCACTCAAGTATCTAGTATGACAGGAGGGAATATAGTTTACCTGAATAAGAACTGGAAATATGCAAACTGAAAAAAGTTGTTCACCAGTGTGAACCAAGTGTTACAACTCATTTATGGGATCAGAACCATCTTGGGATTCACAGAAACAGGCCTGAATGACCTAACCCTACAAAGTTCATGATGTGCAATGCTTCCCATATAAGAATATTGGTTTTCAGTCCCACCAAAATATTCATCAGAATGATGTTAAATGTACCAGTGTGCAAGTTCTTATATATAACATGTTACTACTTCAGAAGTTCATTGTGTAACATTTTAGAAAATTTTCCATTTAATTCATTTCATATAATAATGAATAATTAATGATGAATTTCACAGGATCTGAAGGCTGACGATATGTTCAAAGGCCTTACAACTATTATTCATTTCTCGACAGTCAAACTGTCATGCAGTTGATACTTAATTGCAGACCAATTAACCAACTTATTGACTTGATTTGTGATATTTGTTATTGGCCGATTGTTTCAGGTTGCACAGTTTTCGTTATGCGTTCTTTACCAATTGTAGCTAATAACTGTCATCAGTTTCCTCATTCGGTTTTCAGTATTTTTGTTTCTTGTCTGGCAATCTTAGGTGTCATGTGTATGCGTGCTTTCTATAATTTTATTGAGAACAAGAAGTAAATTAAACAGAAATGAGTGACTTTCCAGGAGAAAAGTTTTATACATAAAGTGAAAGAAAATATGAATACGTGCATTTGGAAGGTTTTACTTTTATGCAGTTTCAGGTGGTTCATTATGACTCAGGTTGTATTAGTTTTTCCTTAGTACTGAAGTAAAAAATAGTTCTCATACTGCCACTGTATTTCCAAGTTGCTCTGATAATATGTACACTTGTGTTTTATTTTTATAATTGAAATATAATGAAACAATTGCTTGGGATCAGAATACAAAAGTAGATCAAAACAAAACCTAATTTTACATTTCCCTTTAAGAAATTATTTTCCTCAGGTCCTCTGAAGATCTTGTTCTTGGAACCTCATCTCTTAATCTCAAAATGAGACTGTATGTTGTAACACTTCAGAGATGTCAATTTTTATCTCAAAGTTATACTACATATTATATACTCATGAGAGAAAGATTTTTTTTAACAAATTTTATTCAGTACATGCACAGAAAGTGATTTAAAAATGGAATTTGTAAAATATTTTTAGACTGTTTTGATCTGTGTTTGAGAATGTATGAAGTATCTATCACATACTCCCATATGAAATTCCACTGACGTGCACAAGACACCTGACAAACTGGCAGTGAACCATACCATGTGGGAAACTGTGATGGTCAAACCAGTAGGAAGCATAGCATTCTTGCATTCGGATTTCATTAACTACATTTTTACATTACATTATGTCATAGTGTATTTATATGAAAAGAGAGAACAGGTTTCAAGAAGCATTATATGGGAGTATTTTCAATTCTTGCCTTTGTGCATGAACATCAAAAACTTGTTTGTTATTGGATGAGGTAATAAGTCACTTCTTAGACTTGCAAGGAGCAATGCTATCACCTTGAAGCCACTTGAGCATGTTGTCTATGCCCTCTCCTGTCATAGCACTTGCCTCCACTACTGCAATGTCTTGTGAGATTTCCTTCTTCAATCTTGTCAGCTGCAGCATCAGCAGTGCCTCATTTCTCATCTGACGGTATGAGGCATCCATCTTGGACAGCACCAGGAGGATCTGGAGATATAACAGATTCAACAAAATTTCATTTGAGACGAATCTGCCAAATAAGCCTTACCAAATTTATCACAGATCTGACCGAGATGTCCTCCATTTGTTTTTCAGTTCTATATTATACAGTTTCACCAATCAGGATGACTACTTGTTTCAAGAATGCATAAACTTTCTGGCTGATTGAACGCCTGAGTAACAGGTGTCATACATAGATGTCTCTTAATACATAATATAGCTTTTAAATGATGAGTGATTGATAAAAAACATGGTTCTATATACATATATCCAAATGGGGAAATACGAGGGGGTACCCAAAGAAACCGAACTTATTTTTTTTAAACTTATTTATTCAAATTTTAAGCACAAACCTTCATTCCCCTTCAAAGTACTCTCCACTTACACTAATACACTTGTCAAGTCTTTTATTCCATTTTTCAAAACATTGTCTAAATTCATCTTTTGAGATGCTTGACAGTGCCTCTGATATTTTTTCCTTCACCTCAGCATCAGCAAAACGCTTTCCTTTCATGTCTCTTTTCATTCGAGGAAACAAAAAAAAGTTTTGATCATTTTGGGACTCTTCTTTCAAAGCACAGCATGCTTCCACGCGACCTTCTTGTTGTTCAGCAGTCAGCAGTCGCACGAATTTTGCAGCCACCCTTTTCATTCCCAAATCTTCTGTCAAAATTCGCTGAACTGAGCTCCAAGTCACTCCTGACAGCTCCACAATTTCTTCAATGGTCGGTCGTCGATCTTCCTTGATGATTTCACGAATTTTTTAACATTTTCATGTGTTCGGGCCGTGGAAGGACAACCAGAACGAGGTTTGTCATCAATTGACTTTTCACCATTTTTGAAACGGGAAAACCACTCAAACACTTGAGTTTTCCCCATAGTATCGTCCTTGTACGGCGTTTTTAACATTTCAAGAGTTTCTGTTTCACTTTTCCCGAGCAATAAGCAGAATTTCACCGTCGCACGCTGTTCACGAAAATCAGCCATTGCAAAAACGACGATCACACAAAACAGTTGTCACTATAAACTCTGCCGAAACTAGTCCTTACCTTCTGAAGCAATGGTAGTCGGCTTATCGACTCAGGAATATTAGCTCTATGCGCTCATAGCGGCAAAACGTGGTACTACAAAAGCTCTGCCCACAAAAAAATTAGTTCGGTTTCTTTTGGGTACCCCATCGTATATGATGAAATCAGAATAACAAGTAGGTAAAGTGTACGCCAAATCAGAGTACACTTGCATTTCCAAATGCATTTATAGCGATTCATACCTCATTTAGTCCTGATGCAAATATGTATTGTAGCAGGGCAAAATTTCTTTGATCTGGAGATCATTTAAATGTGTAATTTTATAATTTAAATAATGTATGTCTTTCTACATTCCACTAAATTTTAGTGATCTTACTTATATTTGGGTTNCGAATGACAGGATGAGGGATAGAAATAATAAAGGGAGAAAATATGTAGAGAAAGAATAAAGATGAGGAATAAATAAACGAGGGTTGGGAAGAAGCAAATATAATGAAAGGGTGGAAAGAAGCGTGAAGATAAATATATATATATATATATATATATATTTATATAAACACAAGTATTCTAAAGACAGAAGTAATTACTAAATACATAACTTCATAAACAATAAAATGTTTATATTTAATTCATTAATGTTATGGGTAATATAGTCTTATAGGAGTGAACTATGTATTCATTCACACATATTACAAGAAACCTTATTTCTAATATCAGTGGCAAATAATATTACTTTTCTTCTTATAAATTATTGTCACACTTCTGTCATCATGCTTCCATATCTGAATTATGCCTTCTCCTAAGAAAAACAAATGAATGCTAAAAATCGGTTTCCTTAGGCTGCATCTGAAAACTATTCTTTCAAACTGTCATATTTTTCCTTATATTCTGTTAACTGTTCACTACACTGCAAAATTTTTAAATAAATGTTTACATTTAATGACATTTTGTACCATGTTTTGTAAATGAGCTCATATATACATACCAGTAAATAAATAATCTCTGGATTGAACTTCAAATAATGACCTGTATAAACAAAAATGATATTGTCCATTCAACATAGACTCCTAATACACCCAGATATGAAACATGTTTATGTTACACCATACACGTATAGTACTTCAAACATTGTAGGCCTTTGCACATGCTAGAAGTAAACACAGAGAAAACTAAGAATATGTTACTATCTCATCACCAAAATGCACTGCAAAGTCAGGTAACAGATGCTTTGAAAATATGGCACAGTTCAGATATTTGGGAATAACTATAACAAATTAAAACCTGATTCAGGAGGAAAATAAGAGGAAACTGAACTCAGGGTAATGCTTCCTACCATTCAATCCAGAACCTTTTGTATTCTTGTTTGTTGACTAAAAACATAAAAATTAGAATATACAAAACTATAATTTTGCCTGTAGTTCTGTATGGGTGTGAAACTTGGTCTGAGACTAAAGGAGGAACATAGACTGAGGGTGTTTGAAGACAGGGTGCTGAGGAGAATATCTGGATGGAAGACAGATGCGGTGATGGGAAGTTGGAGAAAACTACATAATGAGGAGCTTCATAACATGTACTCTTCTCCAAATATAATTAAAATAATCAAGTCAAGGAGGATGAGATGGGCAGGGCATGCAGCATGAATTAGGGGAGGAGGAATGCATTTAGGATATTGGTGGGAAAGCCGGAAGGAAGGAGACCACTGGGAAGACCAAGACGTGTAGGTGCGTGAACAATATTAAAATGGATCTTGGAGAGATATGATGGGATGAATTGGATTGATCTGGCTCAGGATATGGACCGATTGAGGGCTCTTGTGAACATGGAAATGAACCTTCAGTTTCCATAAAATGCTGGGCAGTTCTTGAGTAGCTGCACAATTGCAGCCTCTCAAGAAGGGCTCAGCTCCATTCATTTATTCATTTTCCATAAATCCATACAGAAAACAATTTCACTGGATGTGGAAATAGTCACAAACAAAGCAGTACAACGTATATATAGTCATACACATCAGCAAGTACACAACAAAGTAAGCCTAAACATGCACACCACCCAATATGACTGAAACAATTCTTAAGTCATTGTAATATGAACATAATTGTACTCTAGTAATAAGAACCTATTAAATAGCAACAAAGCATAACTACAAATACATTCCATCAAATATAGATATGTACATATGTGTAAAATCATCCCAATATAACAATATAATCAATAATACTCCATTTTTTGCAAATATAATACAATCATCTTTTAAAGAATTCCTCCAATGTATAGAAAGAATTTGAATTCAGAAAGTCCTTTAAATTAACTTTAAACTTTTTTGGATTATTAGGGATTTCTTTGAGGTTATAAGGAAGTTATTAAAAATCTTTCCTGCCATGTGATATACTCCTTTACCATATATGGCCAAGTTAACCTGGTGTATATATAAATTAATATTTTGTCTGGTTTTAACTTCATAATAATCTTTATTTGTAACAAATTATCTCTGTCTTTTATTACAGTCATCATTAATGAATATATATACTGTGATTTTAAAGGCAGAATATTTATTTCCTTGAAGAGATTTCTACATGATTCCCTGTAACCATGACCCATCATCAATCATATAACTCTTTTCTGCATCTTCAAAACTGTGTCAGCATGTGATGAGTTTCCCCAGTGAATCAAGCCATAAGTCATGACTGAATGGAAGTAAGAATAATAAATAATTTTCAAGGTAGTTATAGACATAAGTGGGTTTATGTTCCTTATCATGTAGCAGGCTGAGCTTAATTTATTTGTAACCTCTACAATATGTCTTTCCCAAGTAATGGATCTCTCAATAGTCAAGCCAAGAAATTTAGTGTCATAAGAGCTCATAATGCATATACCTACATTTCCCATATCCCTCTCACCCAACATATTGTTTTTTGCAGTGAAATCGATGCAATGTGTTTTCACTGTATTTAATGACAATAAGTTCTTTTTAAACCATCATCAAGTATCCCATAAACTTAATTTTGTGTATTTTTAAACTGTAAAGGATTAGCATGTGAAATCAAGACACTAGCATTCTCAGCAAATAAAATAGGGACACTGTTTGACTCCAAAATCTTAGGTAAGTCATTTATATATATTATAAACAACAGTGGTCCCAGCACTGAACCTTGTGGAACCCCGTTCATTACTTTAACCCATTCAGAGTTCGTTTTTATTGTCTGGTCCATTTAAAACTGATGTTCTCTGAAATCTACCTTGTAAATAAGACTTACAAAGATTATATTTTTATCATTTATTCCATAATACTTTAATTTATCCAATAATACTACATGACTAACACAATCGAATGCTTTTTCCAAGTCACAAAAAATGCCACTAACTGTTGTTTTTTTTTTTTATTTAGTGAATTCAGTATTCCAGAGATTAAATTGAAAATAGCATTATCAGTCCCCTGATTCGCTCTAAATGCAAACTGGTTGTTACTTAAGATGTTATTCTTATTAAGATGCTTTATCAATCTACTATGCATTACTTTCTCAAATAGTTTATTAAAAGAGGTCAAAATAGAAACAGGTCTGTATTTAGAAATAATATTCCTGTCACCTCTTTTGTACACTGGCACAATCGTGGCATATTTTAGCCTGTCTGTAAATACACCTTCAAACAAAACTGTGTTACACAGATAACTTAATGGAGCACTAATGTAAGTTTTACAAGGTTTCAATATATTAGAAATTTCATCGTATCCATGAGTATGGCTTATTTTAAGAGATTTTATTATCCTTTCTATTTCAAAACTCGTAGTTTTCCTAATTTGAATTTTAGGAAATGGACTACCAAAAGCATTTGACATATAAGTCATGTAATTTCCTGCATAACGTGTAGATGATATATTATTTCTATTTGTACCTTTTTCTTTAATTTGATTGTAAATGCTATCTGCTATCCAATTGAAATAATTATTAAATGCCTCCACAATAGTATTCAAATTATTAGTATTTTTACCTTCAATACATAATGTTTGAATATTGTTTTTTCTAGCTTTCTTACATACTTCTCTATTAATTACATTCCAAGTAGTTCTAATTTTGTTTGCAGAATCCCTAATTTGTTTCTCATAAGTCATTCTTTTGGCTTGATTTATCACTGTAGTTAATATTCTACAATAATCTTTATAATATTTTTGTAGTACAGGATTATTACTTTTTTTTACTTCAGCATACAAAACCTTTTTTTTATTCTACTACAATACCTGTTGTAATCCATGAATTCGGTTTGTACTTTTGCCTTTGTATTAGAGGAAAAGATGAGTAAAAATGTCTCAAAAATATACTTAGAAATACATTAAAACTAGTATTAATATCACTATTATTAAAAAAAAGGTTCCCAATTTTCATAACTCAGTTTAGTTTGAAAGTCATATATGTCATGATTATTTATATTTCTTGTATAGTATGTGTGTTTCTCTTTAAAAATAAATGATGCATGCCTCTACCCATGAGATAGAAGGAATCATCAAATCCTTAAAAGCCAAATACTCCCATGGTTATGATGAGATACCTGTCGCAATATTGAAAGCTAGTGCCCTATTTATTAGTTCTCCGCTAACATATATTGTAAATAAATCTCTTTCTTCAGGAATTTACCCAACTAGACTGAAATTTTCAATAGTAAAACCAGTATTTAAAAGTGGGGATAAACTTAACATCTCTAACTATAGACCAATATCTTTGTTACCGGCTTTCTCTAAGGTATTTGAAAAGGTAATATATTCAAGGCTTAACCAGCATCTAATACAAAATAAGATACTTGCTAGTGATCAATATGGATTTAGAAAAAACCCTACAACAAATAGGGCCTCTTTTAAATTATTAAATGAAATTTTAGTAGCCATGAACAATAAATTAACTATTGGGGGCATTTTCTGTGACCTGAAGAAAGCATTTGACTGTGTTAACCACGAAATATTTTTAAATAAACTGGGATACTATGGGATAAATGGAGTATTTAAAAAATTAATCAAGTCTTATTTGAACAATAGATACCAAAAGGTAGTATTAAATAATAGGACAACCTATAATACCACCTTTTCTGGTTGGGAGATCATCAAATATTGTGTCCCACAAGGCTCTATATTAGGTCCTTTATTTTTCTTATTGTATATTAATGACTTACCCAAAGTAATAACAAATAATGCGAAGATTATTTTATTCGCTGACGATACTAGTATCATAATATCCGATTCGAGCCCTCATAATTTGGAAATTAATATGAATAAACAATTCTTAGCCATAAACAAATGGTTTGAAGCTAACCTGCTATCCTTAAATTTTAATAAAACCCATCATCTCCTGTTCAGGACTAAAAATAGTTTGGTAACAGACATAAGCATATATCATCAAAATAAGAATATCACTAATGTGCCAAATATTAAGTTTCTAGGTATTTATATTGATGAAACATTATCATGGAAGTCTCATATTGATAAATTAGTAATTAAAATGAGTGCAGCTTGCTATGCAATTAGAACTGTAAGAGGTCTCATGTCACAGGAAACCCTAAGGATGATCTACTTTGCCTATGTGCATACTATCATGGAATATGGGATAATTTTCTGGGGTAGCTCAGCAACTAGTATAAATGTTTTCAGAATGCAAAAGCGGATCATTAGAACTATTATGAATGTAAGAACTAGAGACTCATGTAGGGAACTATTCAAAAACCTAAAAATATTACCAATGTACTCACAGTATATATACTCTATAATTCTGTTTGTTGTAAATAATAGAGACCTATACAGTTCAAACTATGAGACCCACAATCTTAATACTAGACATACCACAAATTTGCACCTTCCCACATCACGCCTAACAATCTTTCAGAAAGGACCATATTACTTTGGTATTAAGGCTTATAACCACCTGCCATCCAGAATCAAGAGTATGAGTAATGATGTGAAACTATTTAAACTGAGGCTAAAAAGATTTTTTCTTTCAAATTCTTTTTATTCCTTAGAGGAATACTTTAACCATGTATGTATTTAAAATTGGTAATTGTATCCCTGATATGTTATAATTTTATATCATTACCTAAGTATTTTGTATCAATTATTGTTTTATAATTTTGATCATTTTATGCATTGTACATTAATATAAATCTTTTAGCTGTCTTAATGACAAAAGTATGTATGTAGTTTTTGTATTTGCGTATTTTAATCTATTAGCTTGGGACAAAATCCATATCCACTGGTCAGCTGTACCATAAGGATCAACGGAATGTATAAATGTAAATAAATAAATGGTAAATTTAAAGCTAAGAGTTGGGCTTCATGATCAGACATGAGTGGGTGAGGGCTTTGCAGATTCAATAAATAGCTAAATGATGAAAAAATTAAACAGTTCTGTCCAGTGTGACTAGTTAAGACTTTCTTACTTCAATTATTCATGCCCTTACATGTTTTGGTCTTCAGACACCATCTTTAGAGGGACACTTACATCAACACAGTTAGAAGCCACTATTACAGTACATGTTCTTGAAGTTAAAATATATACATACAATATAAATAATATATAATTGGCTGTAAAATCTAAGTCTTTACAACTACAGTAGCTGTTGCAATACATTAAAATATTTATAGTTAATTTGTTAAGATTCTATTGGAATTCATAAACCAAGCTGGTTTGTGTCGTCCCTCTTACTATTTTTCTTTTTTTTTTTTTTTTGGCTGGGGCCGAATGTGTGCCACTTTGTCATTCTTGAGAAGAGGGTTCTTTAATGTTGTCCTGTATGTGTTTGTGGTCCACTGTGTTCTTTTTACAACAAATCAAAAGCTAAATAATGGTTACATAAATTAGGAGTAATTAATTGTATGCTGTTTACAAAAAAAAACAATACACCTTTACATTTCATGTGAAATGTATCAAAACAGGTAGACTTCACAGCACTTGAAAAGATAATGCTCCAGAATGTGATTACCAGTATACAAATGTTCCATACCTTTGCCTTCTGAAGACATGGCTCAGCCAATATTGTATACAGCAGAACTCCTGCTGCTGCAATTTGGCAGAGGTTGCTTGCATCTACTACATACATGATCTTTTGTATTCCAGAATAGTAACTCTTCCAGATAGGTGCCATTGCACCTCCTACTTCCCGAATTGTGGTTTCTTTCTGATTCCCAAATCGTACTGTAATGAGGTTTGTGCCAACTGTTGGCACAGTACTGGACATTGTGTCAACCGCATCCCGGTTCTGTAATTTCTTTAGAAGCAGAGTTTTTCCCGATCCCGTAGGTCCCAGACAGAGGCACATTTTTCTTTGCAATTGCTTTCCAATATTTTCACACTTTGCAGTTTCGCGTCTGTTGTCATGGCAACGTCATAAATGAAGTCCAAACGTATCAGCAAGAACTTCATTGAACCGATTGAAACCCCCCCGCATTTCCACTTCTGAACACTAGCTCCAACATTGCCTCTTCTTGTGCAAGGTTTTTCAATAGTATATAATGTACCATGGCATAGGACCAATCTCTGCCTCTTGCCAACCTCTACAGATACTCGACTCGCTCGACACCATTTCCGTCCATTTCTAGCATTTATAGTTTGAAAAGTTGCGCCCAAACAGATGATATCTACGAAGTGGGAATCGTGGGTATCATGGTCATCATGGTTAAAGTCCGTGATATGGAGTGCTGTGCGATGTTAAGTGTAGGTGCTGTTATACAGGTTTTCTATATTGTACTTTGAAGTGTAATTACGTAGTTGTGAACATTTAATGATGCGATCGATGCGATAGTGTCATTTTCTCTGCAGTAGTTGGTTTTCGTGTCACTTCGGTCGGTAAGTCTCGGAAAAATAGGAACCACATATGTACATTTATCATTATGAATTAGATAATATTTAATTTCACACCAGCAATCCCAAAATCAAATCTGCGGAATTTCCACATCTACATTAAGCATATTTATCTGCATGTGTTAATTAGTGGCGTTATAAATATGTCACATGACAAGTGACGTGGAAAGGTGTAAATTACTAGAGTCCTATGTGAGAGAAATTTGTTTCAAATTGTTGTTATTTCAAGCCAGAACAAATAAATAATATACAGAAACTTAATTCCCTAGATCCAGTTCATAGGGTTGCGGTTTAAGAGGAAGTAACATGTTGTTTAACCACGTATATGCGAAATCTAGGAACTTGATAGGTTACATGCCCTTCATTTTAAATTGATCATAAAATAAATTAAATACAATTTAATGTACATTGAATTGCGTTAAGGGATATTTGTCATTTTAGGGTTAAAATAACTTCTGCATGTGTGTATGTGTGTGAGTTCATGTTAAAACAAATATCGGAAATTTTCTAATGGTTTGTGTAAGGAACTCGTTACAGACTCCATACATTTAGGCGCGAAAATTTTATAATGTAGAACATGCAGCACTTGCATTCCAGAGGTTACTTACTTACTCATGGAGCTGAGCCCTTCTGGAGGAGCCGCCAATTCTGCAGCTACTCAAGAATTTCCCAGCATTTTATGGAACCCAAAGGTTCATCACCGTGTTCGCAAGAGCCCTCCACTGGCCCCTATCCTGAGCCAGATCTATCCAATCCATACCATCCCATCCTATCTCTCTTAAGATCCATTCTAATATTGTCCACCCACCTTGGTCTTTCCTGTGGTCTCTTTCCTTCTGGCTTTCCCACCAATATCCTGTATGCATTCCTTGTCTCCCCCATTCGTGCTACATGACCTGCCCATCTCATCCTCCTTGACTTGATCATTCTAATTATACTTGGAGAAGAGTACAAGTTATGAAGCAATCCAGAGGTTATCTTCCGAAAACCAAAAATCATTCTAATTCTTATATATGAAATTGACATTCAGTTGTTGATCATAATTTGCAAGCAAATGGCCACAGAGTACTACAGTGAGAATAGGAAAAGAGAAATGTTTGTGGGCGCAAACCCCAATCTTCTAGAAAATGCATGGGTTATGTTTTGCAGAAGAAAAAGCAGAATATAGACAGGACTGAGAAGAATTGTTGTAGCTGTGTGAACTGTTAAGTGTTTCATGAGGATAATAATAGTTTAAGGCTGCTTAACTGCTTTAAAGTGGTTTAACCATATTTGAATTTGTAATGTATTAATTATATGGGAGGGGCACACGGTAGCGTAGTGGTTGAGGAGCTGTGCTACAAGTGGGTTCAAGATCCGATGAGGTCGTTGGATTTTTTTCAGTTGACATAATTCTTCCAGCTGCACTAGGCCCTGGGGTTTACTCAGCCTCTAACAGAAATTAGTATCAGGAATTAATTAAAATAATTTTCCTGGGGAGTAAAGTGTGGCCGGCGCATAGGGCTGACAACCTTACCGCCATCTTTGAGCCGATTGTCTAGACAATGTGGGACCCTCAGCGTCTCACAACCCTGTGGGCCTTCAGGGTCTGGTACGGGGCTAGCTTTACTTTTTTCTTTATTAATTAAATGGGACAGTTATGTAACTGGTGTGCTTATAAATATGGGGATAAGTTGTATTTGAAGTTGTACAGTTTGTCATAGATTTGGAAACAGCATATAAAGCAGTTTATGTTAGAATTTTGTGATATCAGTTTGAGTATATCAAAATTAAATTTATTTTGTGTTCATTTATATCTAAATATTTTTAAAATATGTTTCTGTTTATTGTAATTATTATGAGGTTCAATGTGTAGCATTAAATGATTCAAGCAACAATAAAATCTTATCCATTTGGAAATTGATTACCCAAACATCACATGCAGATAGTGCATAATATTCTTCCTTTGTACTTATGAACATATTGAACAAAACATATATTACATTGTTAGTTCTGTTGATGGGTCAAGTACAGGGAATGAAGTTCATTGTCATTTGCTGGGTAACTCTAGATAAGACCTGATTTTATTACACCTTGACCATTTTGCAGTCACATGTCTCTAGCTGGGCACCTTTGAGACTTTTGTGTCCATCACTACACATATGACTCAACAGCTGAATAACAGTTCTGTATGAAACCATTATTCTAAACAAACTTATCACTGTTAGTTTTCTCTCTTTGCTATCTGTGACTATGGTTCATAACAAATATTATTGTGCTGTAGGGAGCCTCATGACTGATGGAGCAGCTCTAAGCCAGCATGTCAAACATCATCCCTCCAATGGTGCCCACATCACCCCCTCCCATGGATGATGCCATGGAGGATGATGAAGATTATGAATTTGGAGACTTTGCAGCAGCTGCTGACTTGCCATACAGCGGAGCAGGTGACCATTACTGCTCAAATATTTCAACTGTCAAATTCAGAATCTTGTATTACTGACTCTGTGTTAGTCAGTTGATGGTCAGTCATTTCTTGCTCCTGTGGAACGCAACTGTCCATCAGCACAATCATAGTAAACTGCCATTGGACCCTATCCTGAGCCAGCTGGGTGGAGTTAACCATATTACTGTAAGATTATAATACAAAGCACTCTGTTCTGGGATGTTGTCCAATAGGTGATCTGGACTACACAACATTGCGTCCCAAAGGCTGTAGTCTTTATAGTCAGTGCTGCAAGAACCTCAGAACCAGCAAGATTGCTGTAGAATTACTGGTTATTTGGACTTTTTCTATCATTCGGAATTGTAGGTAATAGAGGACACGACATTTTGGAAACTGGATCTGGTTCCATCTTCAGGTGAGAAAGGAAGACACTTACTTAGTTGAGCCCCCTAGAAAGAGCTAATTTCAATCACTGAATTCAGTGATCTTCCTTTCTCACCTGAAGATGGAAACAGATCCAGTTTCTGAAACGTCGTGTCCCCTATTACCTAGAATTCTGGATGATGGAAAAAGTCCAAAACCCCAGTAATTCTGTGTGTCATCCACCATCATCAGAACCCTTTAGAATCTACAAAATTACTATAGTTTTACCTCTGTTGTCCCATCTCTGCCCAAGTGATCTAAATGGTCCCTGTCACTTGAGTTTCATACCATGATTTATTTATTTATTTATTTATTTCATATCATATCCATGGATCATTGTACATGATATAGGACAAGTCAAATACTTTACAATACAATAA